>NW_027502418.1:0-48267 GCF_021521415.1 Bidens hawaiensis | reverse complement strand
CGCCTTTATGTACGTCTGTTGTTAGTCTTCTGATTTCGACCCAAGCCTTTCTTCACGCCGCCTGATGGTCGGTTAATTTGTATATGTTTAGCTCGTTTATTATTTAGTTTTAACTGTTTATTTTAGAACTATCGATACTTCATACGTGTTTAATTGGATTTCAAGTCATAGGCGTTAAAGTACTCAGTATGGACCTGTTGTGACACGGAATGAAGACCCGGAATGTCCAGCACGTAAAACAAGGAAAAGAATGAAGATTGCTGTGACAGGGTCCCATCGCGGTACGCGATGGGCCTGCTGAAGAACCCATCGCGGTAGTAAATGAAGAGTTGACTTTTGGTCAATCGCGGTATGCGATGGGCCATAGAAGACCCCGTCGCATACCGCGACGGGAGTGCAGACGGGAAATTATGTTTAATTTCATATTTTTCATCATTGGGAACCCTAACTTTGTTTTTGAAGACCAAGAGGCGATTCCAGCAGCTCCAATGTAAGGCCCCGTTACCGGTAGCCCTACTTTCGTGTTGGATTTACTCATAAACGCAGTTCTAAATATCAGAGTTAATTAAAACATTCGCGGAACATTAAAAACATTCAAACCATTACATTCCATAACCATAATTTTTGTCTTATCGAGCATTCATAGTCATTTAAAAACAAAACATAGTCTTTTAAAATAAAACATCATAGCAAAATCTTCAGATGCCAGCTTCGTCCAACTCTGCTATGTGTCCTCCTCAAGCTACCTGCGTCGTCCTACTCACCTGCGTGCATACTAAAAGTCAGCTACGCTGAGTGAGTTTTAGTTAATCACATAATCATACAATACCTTCTTACATTTCATACTTAACCTCTTGACTTTCTTTCATACATATATAAGTGCATATACTTTCATTCTTACCTTCATACTTTCTTTACATACATAATCATACGTTTTAAAGAGCCTTTCGCCCTATAACCTCACAGATATTATAAGGGTCTGGTCCCTAACATCACAGATATTATAAGGGTCTGGTCCCTAACATCACAGATATTATTAGGGTCTGGTCCCTAACATCACAGATATTATAAGGGTCTGGTCCCTAACATCACAGATATTATAAGGGTCTGGTCCCTAACATCACATATATTATAAGGGTCTGGTCCCTCTTCGTTACCATACAACCAAGCCTTTCCTTCGTTTATTAACTTTATCGCATTCATACATATAAGCAAATACATTATACTTACCTTATACGTAACACTACAACCTGACAGTACGTGCAATATCCGAAGATCGTTCACGTACTAACAAGCAATCACTCATACATTTCACATCATTCATATAAGGCATACACTTATCACTTAGGATAAGTGTATTAACAAACATATCGAGTATGCACACAGCCCCGAAAACATAACACATAAGTGGGGCTAGAAACTCACCTGAAGTCGGTTACATTCACCGTTAATTGTTATTCCCTTCTTGAGATGTGCACGACTAACTGTATAATAATTACAGTATTAAGTACTGCTCTAGTCATCTCATTGCTACTTAATTAGTCTTACACGTCTAAGCTGTTTTACTTCATTACTCATTTACCTTTAAAGGTATCTTTCATAAATTGCCAAACTCCAAGGGCTGTTATGTAATTATATAATTCTTTTCTAAGTCCAGGGACCATTCTGTCTTTATATTAAACTCCTAGTTCGTTACTTTTCCCTTAAAGAATTGGGTAAAGAATCACCCTCTGATTCGCTAAGCTCTCATAACGAACTAGCTAACGAATCACCCTCTGATTCGCTAAGCTCTCATAATGAACTAGCTAACGAATCATCCTCTGATTCGCTAAGCTCCCATAACGAACTAGCTAACGACTTACCCTCTGATTCGCTAAGCTCCCATAACGAACTAGCTAATGAATCACCCTCTGATTCGCTAAGCTCCCATAACGAACTAGCTAACGAATCACCCTCTAGTTCTCTAAGTTTCCTTAGCGAACTAGCTAAAGAATCACCCTCTAGTTCTCTAAGTTTCCTTAGCGAACTAGGGTTAGGTCAGGGAACATTCCCTGACACCTTTATCTTTTCCGGCGCCGCCTTTCCGGCGCCGTCATCGCCGGAAAACCGCGTTTTCGCCGGAAAAACGAGATCTCACTCGTTCTTCCACCGTTTTCATCGTTTTTTGTCCCGTTTGATCCGGATTTGAGCTAGGGTGATCCCTAAACTCATCTTAGGTCCGGTTTATACCCGATTCCACCCGGATCTTGTGATTTAAAGGGTTTAACGGTGTAGGCTTGTAGTTACGCGACTATAACTAACGTTTTAGGCTCGTACAATATTAAACTATCATTACCTTGGGTCGGTGCTCGGTTTCCTTCTTGATTTCGGCTAGAGATAAGGAAGAACTAGAGAGAAATCTTAAGTGTGTGTTTTAGGTAGTGTATGGAATATGTGTGAATGAGGATTAAATGGATATTAAGGGTTTATATATTTATGGATCATGGGCTTAAGCCCATGGTCTTTCCTTCTTTCTTTCCTAACCCAAGTCCATAACCCATATTCATTTACCCAACACTAGCCCAACTCGTATTCTATTTGTCTAAACCGATAACGACCCACTATGAAATAACGAAATTTATTTTTTTATTATAATAACCGAAAGTAGGATGTTATATCCAAGAGGCGATTTCCACCATTATAGCCTGTGTCAAGACCTTCCACATGATCCATATCATCCGTATCGAAGATTTGATGATGTCTAGGCTCGGCTAATCTCCTAGAATCGCACCCGGGATGTATAGTTTGTAACCATTTACAGTTTTTCTCATGTGATTAAGAATACTTATGTTTTGATTATTGAAGATTGATATAAGATTATTGATGTTTAGTGTTTATGTGTGTTCAGTCAGTTTAGGTTTACGTTGGTCTGAACGATCTGTTACCAGTTGCTAGATAATTAGTCATATAACTGTTTGGTTAGATTGAATACGATAAAACGTACAATTACCCTTAACCGAGTCACACTGGCAAGGAGTGTTTGATAACCAGTGCCGTGTGTAAAGTAATTGTTGACGTCTAAGGTTTTGTCTGGTTAATCAGTTTTCAGTTAATCATTAATAATAAATCTGTTAGGTTGCATGAGATACTGTTTGGCTGCTTACTTGAATTCCCAGGTGTGATTTGCTTTGTTAATTGTTTACAACTCGCTTGTTCGTTCGTTGCTTAGTTCTATAAATTCACTTTAATTGCTTGTGTGATCAGCACTAAATCGGTTACTTCATAATTATAAATCTGTTACACGAATTGCATTGACCACATACTCCTTGTGATACGATACCCTACTTGCTCTATCTATTTAGAATAATTAGGTTTTTGATTGACTCAAACGACGGTCATCAAAATGGCGCCGTTGCCGGGGAGTTAGTGCGCTTAGTGTTTTCGTGTTATTTGATTTATTTGTTTATTTTAGTTTAGTTTAGTAATTTTTAATTTTATTTTTGGCTTTTATTTTATTTTTCCATTTTACGCGGGGTGTTTTGTTTGTGCAGGTAACAGATTTTTACACACCCGCCACTCGGGCAGACAGTCACCGCTTATGAGTCAAAACCAAAACCCATCCCGAAACCCGAGCACGCAACTGTCACTATGAGCAATTATGGTGATTTTTGTTATTGTGAAGGCCCGTACCACTATCGAGATTGTCCAGTAGTTGCACAAAATCGGCAAGAGAGTTGCCATGGGCGAAGATATATGACGACATGCTATGAAGATAAAGAGATTTTGTCATATTATTCACACTCTGAACAACACACATCAACAAATTATGATGAAGATTATCAATCAGACATGGATGACCAATATGATCAAGAGCCGTATTATGCCAACTGTGAACCGAAGATGCCCTATTCCTCAAGTTCCCAAGACACGGTGGAATCCAAACTTGACAAATTGATAAATATTATGGTTGATTATAACAAGGAATCAGAACAACAAAGGAAATCTCTCGAGGCTAAGTGGACCAATCAAATTAATAAAGAGACTATACACACTGAACCAGACTGGGATGAGGATGATTATGAATATTCTCATGAAGAAGACGATTATGAAGAAGATGATTATGAATATTCTTATGAAGAAGATGATTATGAATATTCTCAGTCGGTTGATGAAGACCAACAAAATATTCTGCACTCTAAGCTCGATGCCATCATGAACACGTTAATGGAACATAAGAGACAAATGATGGAAGAAGAAAAGGAATATGAGCTAACACATGAAAGAATTTTGGCCTCCCTCAATCCTAATATTGAGGACAAAACTGAAATCAAACGAGACCAAGAGGAGTTGGCTAGTGGTACTGTATCTGATGGTGATGAAGAGAATGAGGTTGTTGATCTTCCAAAGCAAGAAAGTGAAAGTGTGATTCAAGTAGAAGATACAATTCCTTCAGAGTATGAAGAGCCCAAGGTAGCCAATGTGAATCCTATGCCTTCTCCAGTACTTACTATTCCAAACAACAAGTGTGGGGATGAAGGCTTGGTAAAGAATAAAAAGAAAGTAAGCTTGCAAGATATTGGGCAAATAATTAAGAAGCGGCCTCACAATAATCATTCAAGTAGCATGCCAATCACAGTAAAGCGGTTATGGACTTGGCATGTAAGCTACCGAGCGCATATTGGAAACTCGGTGGGTAGGTGTGCACTTCGACCACCGTGAGGAATTCAGGTATTGTCGAGCTGTAGACATCAATTCAGCGCTAACCGGGAGGCAACCCGGGGTTTGTAAGTATCTTTAAAGAAAAATTTTTATTTGAGTTATTATCTACTTTATTTTGATTTATTGTATATTGTGTTGTATTTGGAACTTTGTGGGTGTAGTTCACTATAAACCCTCACGAGACCTCACTCGTCCACCCGGGCTACCGGGGGGTTTAAAGGGCTTGTTGCATACGCTAAATGCAATCGTGATTCCTACGAAAGTGAGTTAGGTCTTTTAACATTTTTAACTAATTTAACAGAATTTATTATGAAACGACTTAATTTGGCTCGGTAATTGTTTTAATAAAATTAACAAAAATTCATTTTCGTAACTTTTAAAAGACCTATGTCTTACATTTGTGAGAAGCTTGCTTCTACACGTCTCAAGATTTTACAGGTTCGATTGTCAGTTTGGTACTTGATCGAGATGAGAGTATACGAGTGTTTATGAGAGTTCGCGAGTCGATTGGTCCTTCTCCAGTCCCGTTAATATCAGGTGATTTCAGTTTCATAATTTATTTTGTTTTTATTACTTTAAACGTTAAAAGTGTAATTGTATAATTCTTAGTTGAACCGCCACATTTGAGCCTCGAATTTTAAAATTGCTTAATAGTCAAAAAGTCAATTTCAACCCCGTCCCTCAAATGTTCATTAATCGTTTTATCTATTTTAACTTTGAGGACAATGTTAAGTGTTCTTACATTGAGGACAATGTAAACCTCAAGTGTGGGGATGGGGGAAATTTGAAAAATTTTAGCCCGATAGTACCTCGAAGAGTGTTCAGAAACCAAAGTTGTTAACTGTTAATTATTGTCATTAATGCCAAGTCATAGGTTTCTGGTCATGGTTGGTTTGTCAGCCTGCAATTAGTCTTACTCACAAATGTTTTTATAACGAGAAGTTGAAAATAGGGTCGTTTAGGCGGGGATAACGAGTCATGTTTATATCGTCAACCCTATTCCTCCGGTACATGTGTGAGTTGACCCAAATATATATAATACACATATAATATATAGTACACACATGTCATTTGAGTGCTTTCACTGATATTCATGGATTACGGGATCGTAGTTGGAAAAATGCAAAAGTGATAGAGGCAACTAGGTTAAGCCTCCTCTGGATGAGCGTGAGTGTGGATACTGGGGGGTTGGGGCCTCATACATTATACATATGAGGATGGTTTATGTGAGGGGCGGGGGGTTGGGTCCCTTAGAAAACCTTTCTTGGACTTATTTTTCAATTGTTTAACCCCCGACATTATGTTACGAGACGATCCGGCTTACTAGGTTTATTTGTAATTGTTTTTGTTTTTGTTTTTGTATTTGTATTTGTTCCATTATTAAGCATCACGTTTTTATGCTTAAAAAAACCTTGAGGAAAAGGCCAAAAAGATGTCTGTTTATATTCAGTTATGTATTCAGTAGTTCGTTTATGTAAAAAAAAGAAAAAAAAGAAAAAAAAATGAAATCAGTTGTATGTTAGTTTGCTTATTTAGAGGTTTTATAATAAATCAGTCAGTTTGTATAGCAGTTTCGCTTATTTAGATGTTTTGTAATAAGCCGGGTCGGATCATTTGAGCTACTTAAATATTTCCCTTCCATACCCTTACACCCGGCCCCGTTACAACCCTTTTAGGACCTCTTGATTTGCATTTGTGCCAAAGCAGCTTGATGGATTAATATGTACTTATGAGTGATATTAAGAGCTGAGTGATACTGGCCCATCTTTTGCTAGTCCAGATATTAAACCGAGAGGAGAGATGTTATATTACGAGTGGTATGAGCATGTGTGCCTTAACCGGAAACAAAGTACACTCGTCTGGGCGGCTCTATTGTTTTCATTATAGCATTTAACCGTATTTGTGAGATGTCAATCTAAAAACAGTGTCAGTCTGGAAAACTAGGTATGACCTTAAACCTTACTAGTATTAATGTCGATAATCTACATACCTATGATGGAGGTCGATGTTTGCTTTAGAGTTTTGCTTGAGGGCAAGCAAAAGATAAGTGTGGGGATGTGATGGTCGGTTAATTTGTATATGTTTTAGTTCGTTTATTATTTAGTTTTAACTGTTTATTTTAGAACTATCGATACTTCATACGTGTTTAATTGGATTTCAGGTCATAGGCGTTAAAGTACTCAGTATGGACCTGTTGTGACACGGAATGAAGACCCGGGATGTCCAGCACGCAAAACGAGGAAAAGAATGAAGATTGTTGTGACAGGGTCCCATCGCGGTACGTGATGGGCTTGCTGAAGAACCCATCGCGTACCGCGATGGGTAGTAAATGAAGAGTTGACTTTTGGTCAATCGCGGTAAGCGATGGGCCATAGAAGACCCCGTCGCATACCGCGACGGGAGTGCAGACGGGAAATTATGTTTAATTTCATCTTTTTCATCATTGGGAACCCTAACTTCGTTTTTGACGACCAATAGGTGATTCCAGCAGCTCCAAGAGGCGATTTCCACCATTATAGCCTGTTTCAAGACCTTCCACATGATCCATATCATCCGTATCGAAGATTTGATGATGTCTAGGCTCGGCTAATCTCCTAGAATCGCACCCGGGATGTATAGTTTGTAACCATTTTACAGTTTTTCTCATGTGATTAAGAATACTTATGTTTTGATTATTGAAGATTGATATATGATTATTGATGTTTAGTGTTTATGTGTGTTCAGTCGGTTTAGGTTTACGTTGGTCTGAACGATCTGTTACCAGTTGCTAGATAATTAGTCATATAACTGTTTGGTTAGATTGAATACGATAAAACGTACAATTACCCTTAACCGAGTCACACTGGCAAGGAGTGTTTGATAACCAGTGCCGTGTGTAAAGTAATTGTTGACGTCTAAGGTTTTGTCTGATTAATCAGTTTTCAGTTAATCATTAATAATAAATCTGTTAGGTTGCATGAGATACTGTTTGGTTGCTTACTTGAATTCTCGGGTGTGATTTGCTTTGTTAATTGTTTACAACTCGCTTGTTCTTTCGTTGCTTAGTTCTATAAATTCACTTTAATTGCTTGTGTGATCAGCACTAAATCGGTTACTTCATAATTATAAATTTGTTACACGAATTGCATTGACCACATACTCCTTGTGATACGATACCCTACTTGCTCTATCTATTTAGAATAATTAGGTTTTTGATTGACTCAAATGACGGTCATCACCGCCCTCCACCGACAGACACACCCGTCGGTGGAGGCTGCCTCCTATCTTCAAACCCGCTTCCCGGTACGAGCCTAGGATCTGATACTACATGTTAAACTTTGAGCAAGTGAATCAAGAACAAAAACTTGAGATTTGTAGAACTCTCTACGACTCTTTTATTAAGAAAACGACAAACGAGAATTTAATAAATAACTAACACATTGAACCTAGGGCTTTTATAAACCCACGGTTTCAATCCTACACTAACTCAAATACATAATTTGAATACAAAACAAATAGGATTAAATAAAATAAGACTAACTTATCTTATAAAAATAAACTAATTATTATATTATATATTCTCAAACATTCTAGGGGCCTTTAATTTAGTTTGGTGTTGGAAATGTTTAACATAAGATCTCCATCATTATCTTTAATTTGATTATCTCTGGTACTAACCTATGTCGATAGGAACTTGAACCCCCAAAAGCAACTTTATAGGGTTTCAAGTGTGACTCTTTGTTGAAAGTATCTCAATGGAAGGTACTGATCTGTGTGTAGAATCATACAAAGTGTTTATATCACTTATCCTCGATTTCATACACTTTTGAATAGGAACATGAACCCTTAATAGTAACTCAATATGTTCAGTTTCAAGTTTGAAATTATAGAAAGGTGATGCGTGCTAAATTATACACATTATGTATATCATTTATCCTCGGTTTCATACACTTGTTATAATAAATCCATTGGTTTAATACTAAATTATTTGTAACGTGAATTTGTAGGTTCGAATTACAAATTGGTCCAAATAAATGAGAAATTAATGATGACAAACCAGACACAATTCATACACCGAACAGAGGTGGGAATGAAGCAACAGTGTTCAATATGGGAATGAAGCAAGTTGGTCCGATAAAGGAGTGATGATCAAACGAAAGAAGGAACGAGGTAAGAGGAAATGAGGATCAAAAGTCAAGACGAAACCTAAACATAAAAACAAGATCGTGACAAATCTTATGGGCGGTAAAGACATTGCAACTATGATATATGACCAGCAAAGAATTGCAGACAAAGCATTAATGAGGAGACAAAAGAATTTAAAGTTGGTTTCGTACCAAGAGGGCTTAAACGTGACACTTATGTGTAACGATTCCGGCAAAATCAGGTATACCCTAACCGGTATATACTATTTATGTGTTATTTAATAATGATTATGTGAATTATGATGCGTTTATACAAGTATGTATGATTCATAGTACGAATTATACTCGAATATACAGTTAATCGTATTGGAAATACGATTAACCGATTAACGGTTATTGAAGCCCGAACGATCGGGGATTTCATTATAGACAAAATATATAATATTTAGTGAGGTTTGCGAAGTATTAAAGCTTCGGGATAAGTGAATTAAAGCACAGAAAAAGGATTTCGATTTAATGATACGTCGGTACGTTAAACGAAACCTTTAATACCAAACCAAGCAAGAGACGATCGATCAAGCCGAAAAAGATGCACAATTATTAATACTATGATGTTTTAAGTTAATAAATGTTATGGTTTAAATTTTTAAATCGGTTTTATATAAATTTCATTTTTAAGCCGAAAAACGACCGTTTTAGCCTCGTTTTAAGCCGAATTAAACGTTTAACCGAAAAACGAACTGAACCAGATTATCCAAAACATTATCCGGATTTCGAGAATCCAAATATGTGGTTGAAAATGGAGAGGTGGGTCCCACCCCACCCTCCTTGACTTCCGATCGGACTTAATGTCCACACCCCCTTTATTATTTTCTTTTTTCACAAACACAATCCAACAAACCTTCAACTCTCTCAAGTCCAAGAACTAAAAACCGACAATTCTAGCAAGAATAACGAGGTAATGATCGAGATATTCACGTGTTTATGTTCGTTTCTTGAGTTTTCTTGCAAGGAAATGAGGTTTCCAAGTGAAAAAGGGTGAAAACCCGAGATGGAACCGATTCTTGCATGATCAAGTGATGTATAGGGATCTTGGTCCAAGAAAGGAGTTAAACGAACCAAAAACGAATTTTTACGGTTAAATCTTTGTTTTTAAAGCATAACCGAAACCATGAAAGAAATGGCTTGATTGTGGGTGTAACTTGCTTGGTGTGGTGTTATTGTGCTTGTAGGTGTTGTATCTAGTTGCTAGCAAGGGCTAGAAAGCGAGATTCTTGCGGTTTGAAGCTAGAAACTCAAGGTAGTTCGGTTTTGTGTGATGTTTGTATATTTGGACAGATTGTGTTTCGTGTAGAGTTAGGTCATGAAAATTTACAGGGATGATCTACACATGAAAATATGATTTCTGTAAAGGTTTGGTAATTTTTGGATAAAGGATGAATATTTGGTGAATTTAATGCTCGGTTTTGGCCAAAAATGGTGAAAAATAGTTAAATATCATGAAAAATTCTGGAAAATTTCAGATAAGTTTTATATAACATGTATAAGTCACACACAAAATTTGAGGTCATTTGGAGAAGTCTAAGTAGGCTTTTCGGTTAAACGAGTTCTAGGGTTTTCTAGCTCGGTTTTAGTGAAAATGGATTTTAAAAAGGGATTTTGGTTCTGGAAAATTACAGGGGATTATGGAGATGGCAGGGGTCATCCAGGAAAAATTTGGGATTTTTCTAAGATCGTTTGGTATTTACGACATATTTAGTGTTTAAATGGTGTTTAAAAATAGATAAATAAATGTTAAATATAAAAATTAATTCTGGAAATATTTTTATAAAATTCCCCACTGTCAAAAAGTTATTTGTGCAAAATTTCAAGATCCGAGACTAAACGGATAATTATTTGTGCTAAAACAAACTTTTAAAGCTTAAAACGCGTAAACCGGTAAAGTTCGCATAAGCGAGCTGACTGGTGTATAAAAACCCTAAAAATGAACTATTTTCATATAATTAAGTTAAACAAGTAAAAATGAATCATCCGAAAATAAGTTGGATGATCTGAGTGTTTTTAGCCTATTTAACAGTTTCCGGTACGATAATGACGGAAACGAGTCCCGCGGCCAATCGGGACATCTAAACCGAGCCCTAATTTCACAACTTAGTTAAATTATCAATTAACAACTATTTTCGGGTCGTGTGTGACCAAACTCATTTTTGAAACATAAAAATGGATAACCGTGCTAGGCACGCAAAACGGGAAAAATGACTAATAGTAGATTTGACTAGTGAACTCTATACGATATCACAATCTGAGTCCGGTGAAAGTGTTTCTGGGTTAACATTGCCCCCAGAACGGGTATAGTACTGGGTTAACTGTGTCCCCAGATGTACCGGTTAACACGGTTAAAGTTATGTTAATAGTGATTGTATAGTAACGAACTTAGGGATCGTATTACAGATTTGGACTAGTAGCTGGAGTGTTGTATTACTAATTTGCCTACGATAAGGTGAGTTTCACGAGCCCCTTTTTTTTCTGAACTGATTTCGAATATTTTCTCGGGGCGGAAGCATGTTTTTACTGAAATGTTTAAATACATACTGAACGCATGGATTTGCGTGGATTTATATATTTTATGGTACGGGAATCGTACGGAAATGTACTAAGATGGTAATTGTCTGAGTTGCTAACATTCTAAAGCCCCGGAACACGAGTGATTAACTGAAAGCCGGTAGAGTGTGGATAGTACTATTGGTCTGACAAACCCAACTGGTCCGGCATGGATTTACTGATGTTTCCCAGCTAGTTGCACATGTCTATTTTGTTGATATTTATTTTGCTATGTAATGTTAGACATAGCGGTTTGGTGCAGTTCCGTGGACGGGGGATATGTCACGGGCCCGTGGGCGGGGGATATGCCACGGGGGTTGTGTGTGATAGTCAGAGGTTTCACTTGTAGGCTCAGCATAATTACATCGCTAATATATGATTATTATAATGATTTGTCACTGTTGTTTAAATTAGTGAAACTCACCAACTATTCGTAGTTGACCCGTTTTCTTTACATGCTTTCTAGGTACTCCCAAACTGGAGTAAGTGCTACATGCTTGATGATGCTTGCTATTTGTGGAAGTTTAGTGATCATTTTGTATTAAATATGATTATGTAATGTTGGTAAAACTTATGTGCTATCGCCTAGACGGGAACTAAACTCGGAACAATGTAATATGATGTAAATTAATGTAGTGGTGTTTTCTTTATAAGCAATGCTGTTGATATCAGATGTGTCTGTTGCATCCCGTTTACGTTTCCGCTGCGGTTACGGGGTGTTACAGAACTTGGTATCAGAGCCATTGGTTATAAATGAATTAGGATGTCTTTAAAAGATACCTAAAATATAACCGGTAGCTCAAGTATTATAGGATCTGAATATCAACTAATAATATATAGTGACGAGATCTGGATGAACTTGGATGGACAAGTGAGTTATTATGGTCCGGAACATAATAACAGACTTGTCCGCACGAGGGAATTCAAGGGAAGTCATGGGGAACATTAATATGTAAAATCGGCAACGTATGTGTAAGTATATGATAGTATTTTTATGTGACAAGGTTGTATAAATGTGTGTATATTAATTTAATTATGATTTACATTATGGAAGGAACTATATGTTTGCTAACTTGTGTACAGGTAAGCATGTCAAGATCACGAAGTTTATCGGTAGAGGAGGACCCGGAGGAGGCCAGTTCCGGGGACTCTAGGAGTGTACGCATAGCTTCCAGCACCGAGCCTACTGAGGCTAGCCATAGGAGTGCTAGCTTGTCCTCCCCTGCTAGGGTTACCCGATCCCCCACCCCACCCGCACCACAGGTCGCCCTTACCCCTCCCAGACCCGGTCCCCGCCTCACGGCGCGGATCAGTGCCCCGTATGTCCCACCTACCTTTACCCCACCCAGATCCACTTACTACAGGGGCGAGTCCTCCCGCCCCCAGCCCGGGCCTGTGCCTCCATCTGTGTGGGGTACCCCCAGGCCGGTGAGGGATGAGCGTCCCTCCGCTGAGGCTGCATGGCTCCGGGTGCTCACCGAGCAGATAAATGAGCACACCACCGCCTTGACAGTGGGTATTCAGAGGAGGAATCACTTGGCGGATTGCATACTGGACAGCCAGCATGCGATCGCGCAGCTGAGGAGGGAGGACGCATACTCCCAGTGGATGATTGACCGGATGGAAACACGGATCCGGGGTTTGATGGCAGTGTTAGTGGGGATGGTGGCAGTGTTGGTGTGGTTGGTATACCACCGTGTTTAGATCATGTTAGGGTGGTAGTAGACAGGGTCCGCTTTTTGATACTCTGTGTTAGCAGTTAGTGACGATGCTAAAATAGAGTGAATCTTGGGTAGTTATAATACAGTCACTAGCCCATAGGGGGTCTTTTTTTGGGATACCATTGTAGATATTTTGATGTATCATTCAAGCACTGACCCATAGCGGGTAATGTCGAAATGATGCCGTTGTAGAACTGATGTACGAAAACTTAATCTATGGGCTAACGTTAATGTAATGTGTACTGATGATTATGTAAAATGTACTAATGTTTATTAATGAATGGAATATGTGTTGTGTATCGAAATTGGAATTTGTATTAATTATATGTATTTTTCTTAATGTTGTGTAGAATGGCACCTAAACGGTCAGCTCAAATGTCAGAAGTGGATGTGAGTCGTCTGATTGCTCGACAGTTAGAGGCGGCGATACCGGATATAGTATCGCGCATCGCCGCCAGTATTAACAATACGACCAATCCAGACCCTGCGAGCAATCAAACGACCACCAATAATGCTGGGGAACAAAATGTTAATCCTCCACCGAGCGGTAACCCGATTCCGAGTAATGACGCGCCGCCTAGGGTGGTCGTTACAGACAGTAATGGCCCTATACCCAGTGTAGAAACGAACCGCACTGAACCGACTCCTGCAACAAGGGGATGTTCAATTAAAGATTTTATGTTGTGCAAGCCCCTAGAATTTAGCGGGTCTGAGGGACCCAATGGGTTGGTTAAGTGGATTGAGAAAATAGAGTCGGTTGTGAACATCAGTAACTGCCCTGAGGAATACATTGTTAAGTATGCTACCTGCACGTTCACGGACCATGCCTTGACATGGTGGAACACAATAGTGCAAACTCGCGGTCAGGCAGCGACAAACCGCATGACTTGGACAGAACTCAAAGCCCTTGTTCTGGAACATTTTTGCCCGAAAAATGAACTACAGAAGTTAGAAAACGAGTTGTGGAACTTGGAGATGCAGGGGGCAGACCACTTGGGTTATACGAACCGATTTAATGAATTGTCACGATTGGTACCATGGTTGGTCACCCCAGAGTCAAAGAGGGTTGAGCGTTATATATGGGGACTAACTCCAGTAGTAAGGAGTATAGTCAACGCTGGGGGACACCAGACGTTTGAGGGTGCGGTGACGCAAGCTGGTATCGTCACGTACGATTTCGTGAGGAGTGGGTCACTGAAGGTGGCAGGAGAGTCTGCTGGGGGAAAGCGAGGTACGTATGATAATAGGACCCAGGGGAAGCAGCAAGACAAACGTGCTAGGCCCGCTGCCCAGAACTACGCCATGACTAGTTCAGACGGAAGGCAGGAACCGCAGACAAGGACGTTTCCTAGGTGTGGGAAATGCGGTTACCAGCATGGTGGCGAGTGCAGGGGGGTAGTGTGCCATCGGTGTGGCAGGAATGGGCACTACGCACAGAGTTGTAGGACAAACCTAAACAATCTGACCCGACAACCGCAACCTATCCGTGCGCAGCCATTTAGGACCCAAGCAGTCCGACAAAAATACCCACAAGGAAGCCAAACGATTACCACTAGCCGTGCTTGCTTTGAATGCGGCAGCACAGATCACTTCAAGAGAAACTGTCCGAAACTGAACCAGGGAGGGAATGGGAGGCAAACCATGGGTCAGGCATCGTCGTCCAATCCGGCGAGAGGTCGAGCATGTGTGATGGGGGCGAACGAAGCACGCCAGGACCCCAGCGTAGTGACAGGTACATTCCTCGTCTCTGATCATTACGCTTCTGTATTATTTGATACATGCGCCGATAGAAGTTTTGTTTCTGTTAAATTCCTATCGATAGCAAACCTTCCGATTAGTGAACCCATAGAACCTTATACCGTAGAAGTCGCTAACGGTAAAACCATGATAGTTAATCAGATAGTTCGGAATTGCCCTTTTATTCTGAACGATCAATCCTTCCTGATTGACTTATTACCGGTAGAATTAGGTAGTTTTGACGTGATAGTGGGAATGGATTGGTTAGCACGTAACAAAGTAGAAATAAACTGTGAAAAGAAAATCGTCAAGATCCGGGTGTCGGATGACGAAGAGATGTTAGTGCAAGGAGAGAAGTCGGGCACAATGATACCATTTATATCCCACCTCAAGGTGTTAAAATATATACGCCAGGGATGCGTGGCGTATCTAGCAAGCTTGACGGCCACAGATTCTGATGAGAAACGGGTGGATGATATCCCGGTGGTACGCGAATTTCCACAAGTTTTCCCAGAAGAACTTCCTGGATTACCGCCAACCCGACAGGTCGAATTCAGAATCGATCTATTACCTCAAGCTGGCCCTGTTGCTAAAGCACCCTACCGACTTGCACCGTCCGAGATGCAAGAATTATCCAATCAGTTGCAGGAATTATTGGATAAAGGATTTATACGTCCTAGTTATTCCCCGTGGGGTGCACCTGTATTATTTGTGAAAAAGAAGGACGGGAGCCTTAGAATGTGCATTGATTACAGGGAGTTGAACAAGTTAACCATTAAAAATAGGTACCCTCTTCCTCGAATTGATGACCTGTTTGATCAGCTTCAAGGTGCGAGCTATTTCTCAAAAATCGATCTTAGATCGGGATACCACCAGGTTAGAATTCAGGAAGAAGATATCCCAAAAACCGCATTCCGGACTCGCTACGGCCATTACGAGTTCTTAGTTATGCCTTTTGGGCTAACAAATGCGCCGGCAGTGTTCATGGACCTCATGAATCGAGTCTGTAAACCCTACCTCGACAAATTCATCATCGTGTTTATTGACGATATTTTGATTTACTCGAGAAGTAAAGAGGAGCACGAGCAACACCTAAGAATAATTTTAGAGCTCCTGAATCAGGAGAAGTTGTATGCAAAATTCTCCAAGTGTAACTTCTGGTTACAGGAGGTGCAGTTCCTCGGTCACGTCGTAAACCATCAAGGAATACACGTTGATCCGAGTAAAATTGAAGCAATTAAGAATTGGCAAGCGCCTAAAACGCCAAAGGAAATCCGCCAATTCTTAGGCTTAGCTGGATATTATCGTCGATTTATAGAAAACTTTTCCAGCATCGCCCAACCTTTAACTCTCCTGACTCAAAAGGATCGAAGGTATGAATGGGGAGAAGAGCAGGAGACGGCGTTTCAAACGTTAAAGCAAAAATTGTGCCAAGCGCCGACTTTAAGTCTTCCCGATGGAGACGATGGTTTTGTCGCGTTTTGTGACGCATCTCGTAGAGGGTTAGGATGCGTGTTGATGCAGAATAATAAGGTTATAGCCTATGCTTCCCGACAGTTAAAAGTACACGAGAAAAATTACACGACGCATGACTTAGAACTGGGAGCGGTTATCTTCGCACTTAAAATCTGGAGACATTACCTCTACGGTACAAAGTGCACCATCTTCACCGATCATAAAAGTTTGCAACACATATTTGATCAGAAAGAACTAAATATGAGGCAACGAAGATGGGTCGAGTTGTTGAGCGATTATGACTGTGACATCCGTTATCACCCCGGCAAGGCTAACATTGTAGCCGATGCCTTGAGTAGGAAAGATCGGGTTAAGCCATTGCGAGTGCGAGCGTTGGGGTTGATAGTCCAGTCGAACCTTTCGGACCTGGTTCGAGTCGCTCAACGTGAGGCGTTGAAAGAGGAACAATTGGAAAAGGAGGGACTTTACGGCAATGAGAAGAATTTCGAACAGCGCATGGACGAAATTCTCTATTTCAAAAGTCGGATTTGGATCCCGACCCTCCATGATCTTCGTGAATTAATCATGGACGAAGCACATAGATCAAAATATTCCATACATCCGGGATCGGATAAGATGTACAAGGATGTAAAGGAGTTCTACTGGTGGCCGGGTATGAAAAAGGATATCGCAACGTATGTCGGTAAATGTACGACTTGTGCGAGAGTTAAGGCAGAGCACCAGAAACCCTCGGGAATGTTACAACAACCAGAAATTCCCGAATGGAAGTGGGAGCAAATCACGATGGATTTTGTGACACATCTTCCTAAAACGTCCCGAGGACATGATGCAATTTGGGTAATCGTGGATCGATTAACCAAATCGGCACATTTTATCCCAATTAGAAATAATTATAACACAGAGAGACTTGCGCAGATTTATATAAATGAAATTGTGTCTCGTCATGGGATACCCATCTCAATCATCTCCGATCGGGATAGCCATTTCACCTCCAAGCTTTGGCAAGCTGTGCAAGAAGCGCTGGGAACGCGTATTGATCTAAGCACAGCTTACCACCCTCAGACCGATGGTCAGTCTGAGAGGACCATCCAAACCCTGGAGGATTTGCTTCGTGCATGCGTACTGGATTTTAAGGGAAATTGGGATCAACATCTCCCACTCATTGAATTTTCCTATAATAACAGTTACCATAGCAGTATAAAGGCAGCGCCTTACGAAGCATTGTATGGTCGTAAGTGCCGATCACCACTCTGTTGGACTGAAGTGGGCGACACTCAGGTTATTAGATCAGACCTGGTCCAGGAAACGACCAGCAAAATCCTTGAAATTAGGAGCAATCTGAAGGCCGCGCGAGATCGGCAAAAGAGTTATGCCGATACCCGTAGAAAACCGTTGTCGTTTGAGAAAGGTGATAAAGTGTATTTGAAAGTATCACCTTGGAAGGGTGTAGTCAGATTTGGAAAGGCGGTGAAATTAGCCCCGAGATATATTGGACCATTCAATATTACTGCAAAAATCGGTCCCGTAGCATACCGATTAGAACTACCCGATGAATTGAGTGCAGTTCACAACGTGTTTCACGTATCGAACTTGAAGAGATGTCTGGCGGATGAGACATCGGTGTTACCTTTAGAGGGTGTCCAAATAAATGATAAACTCAATTTCGTAGAGGAACCCGTAGAAATAGTAGACGGAAAAATCAAGCAACTTACACACAACAAGATTTCGTTGGTCAAAGTTAGATGGAATTCGCAACGAGGCCCAGAATATATCTGGGAGCGAAAGGACGAATTCCGGAAGAGATACCCCCATCTATTTCCTCAAAAAGAAATAGTCGTCGCGTAAAAATTTCGAGGACGAAATTTCTTTAACGGGGGGAGAATGTAACGATTCCGGCAAAATCAGGTATACCCTAACCGGTATATACTATTTATGTGTTATTTAATAATGATTATGTGAATTATGATGCGTTTATACAAGTATGTATGATTCATAGTACGAATTATACTCGAATATACAGTTAATCGTATTGGAAATACGATTAACCGATTAACGGTTATTGAAGCCCGAACGATCGGGGATTTCATTATAGACGAAATATATAATATTTAGTGAGGTTTGCGAAGTATTAAAGCTTCGGGATAAGTGAATTAAAGCACAGAAAAAGGATTTCGATTTAATGATACGTCGGTACGTTAAACGAAACCTTTAATACCAAACCAAGCAAGAGACGATCGATCAAGCCGAAAAAGATGCACAATTATTAATACTATGATGTTTTAAGTTAATAAATGTCATGGTTTAAATTTTTAAATCGGTTTTATATAAATTTCATTTTTAAGCCGAAAAACGACCGTTTTAGCCTCGTTTTAAGCCGAATTAAACGTTTAACCGAAAAACGAACTGAACCAGATTATCCAAAACATTATCCGGATTTCGAGAATCCAAATATGTGGTTGAAAATGGAGAGGTGGGTCCCACCCCACCCTCCTTGACTTCCGATCGGACTTAATGTCCACACCCCCTTTATTATTTTCTTTTTTCACAAACACAATCCAACAAACCTTCAACTCTCTCAAGTCCAAGAACTAAAAACCGACAATTCTAGCAAGAATAACGAGGTAATGATCGAGATATTCACGTGTTTATGTTCGTTTCTTGAGTTTTCTTGCAAGGAAATGAGGTTTCCAAGTGAAAAAGGGTGAAAACCCGAGATGGAACCGATTCTTGCATGATCAAGTGATGTATAGGGATCTTGGTCCAAGAAAGGAGTTAAACGAACCAAAAACGAATTTTTACGGTTAAATCTTTGTTTTTAAAGCATAACCGAAACCATGAAAGAAATGGCTTGATTGTGGGTGTAACTTGCTTGGTGTAGTGTTATTGTGCTTGTAGGTGTTGTATCTAGTTGCTAGCAAGGGCTAGAAAGCGAGATTCTTGCGGTTTGAAGCTAGAAACTCAAGGTAGTTCGGTTTTGTGTGATGTTTGTATATTTGGACAGATTGTGTTTCATGTAGAGTTAGGTCATGAAATTTTACAGGGATGATCTACACATGAAAATATGAGTTCTGGGAATTTTTTGTAATTTTTGGATAAAGGATGAATATTTGGTGAATTTAATGCTCGGTTTTGGCCAAAAATGGTGAAAAATAGTTAAATATCATGAAAAATTCTGGAAAATTTCAGATAAGCTTTGTATAACATGTATGAGTCACACACAAAATTTGAGGTCATTTGGAGAAGTCTAAGTAGGCTTTTCGGTTAAACGAGTTCTAGGGTTTTCTAGCTCGGTTTTAGTGAAAATGGCTTTTAAAAAGGATTTTGGTTCTGGAAAATTACAGGGGATTATGGAGATGGCAGGGGTCATCCAGGAAAAAATTGGGATTTTTCTAAGATCGTTTGGTATTTACGACATATTTAGTGTTTAAATGGTGTTTAAAAATAGATAAATAAATGTTAAATATAAAAATTAATTCTGGAAATATTTTTATAAAATTCCCCACTGTCAAAAAGTGATTTGTGCAAAATTTCAAGATCCGAGACTAAACGGATAATTATTTGTGCTAAAACAAACTTTTAAAGCTTAAAACGCGTAAACCGGTAAAGTTCGCATAAGCGAGCTGACTGGTGTATAAAAACCCTAAAAATGAACTATTTTCATATAATTAAGTTAAACAAGTAAAAATGAATCATCCGAAAATAAGTTGGATGATCTGAGTGTTTTTAGCCTATTTAACAGTTTCCGGTACGATAATGACGGAAACGAGTCCCGCGGCCAATCGGGACATCTAAACCGAGCCCTAATTTCACAACTTAGTTAAATTATCAATTAACAACTATTTTCGGGTCGTGTGTGACCAAACTCATTTTTGAAACATAAAAATGGATAACCGTGCTAGGCACGCAAAACGGGAAAAATGACTAATAGTAGATCTGACTAGTGAACTCTATACGATATCACAATCTGAGTCCGGTGAAAGTGTTTCTGGGTTAACATTGCCCCCAGAACGGGTATAGTACTGGGTTAACTGTGTCCCCAGATGTACCGGTTAACACGGTTAAAGTTATGTTAATAGTGATTGTATAGTAACGAACTTAGGGATCGTATTACAGATTTGGACTAGTAGCTAGAGTGTTGTATTACTAATTTGCCTACGATAAGGTGAGTTTCACGAGCCCCTTTTTTTTCTGAACTGATTTCGAATATTTTCTCGGGGCGGAAGCATGTTTTTACTGAAATGTTTAAATACATACTGAACGCATGGATTTGCGTGGATTTATATATTTTATGGTACGGGAATCGTACGGAAATGTACTAAGATGATAATTGTCTGAGTTGCTAACATTCTAAGGCCCCGGAACACGAGTGATTAACTGAAAGCCGGTAGAGTGTGGATAGTACTATTGGTCTGACAAACCCAACTGGTCCGGCATGGATTTGCTGATGTTTCCCAGCCAGTTGCACATGTCTATTTTGTTGATATTTATTTTGCTATGTAATGTTAGACATAGCGGTTTGGGGCAGTTCCGTGGACGGGGGATATGTCACGGGCCCGTGGGCGGGGGATATGCCACGGGGGTTGTGTGTGATAGTCAGAGGTTTCACTTGTAGGCTCAGCATAATTACATCGCTAATATATGATTATTATAATGATTTGTCACTGTTGTTTAAATTAGTGAAACTCACCAACTATTCGTAGTTGACCCGTTTTCTTTACATGCTTTCTAGGTACTCCCAAACTGGAGTAAGTGCTACATGCTTGATGATGCTTGCTATTTGTGGAAGTTTAGTGATCATTTTGTATTAAATATGATTATGTAATGTTGGTAAAACTTATGTGCTATCGCCTAGACGGGAACTAAACTCGGAACAATGTAATATGATGTAAATTAATGTAGTGGTGTTTTCTTTATAAGCAATGCTGTTGATATCAGATGTGTCTGTTGCATCCTGTTTACGTTTCCGCTGCGGTTACGGGGTGTTACATTATGGGTCATAAAAAACCTTATGACCCGTAAGACATGATTACATCTGCACAAGTTGTCATTAATGCAAAACATATTTTGAAAAATCAAACTCAAAAATATCAGGATCTCTTAAAAAGCGATCTTTAGAGGGGTATTAAGACACCTTACGAACCATAAAGACTATAGGTAGGAAACACATCCCTAATATCTGAAGCTGAAGCCAAGACTTCTTAAAAAGCGATCTTTAGAGGGGTATTAAGGAAGTCGTGTCCACATTTCATTGAACCTTTTTAAGATCATTACTCAAGTGGCATACCGATTGAAGTTGCTAGAAGACCTAAAGGGTGTTTATAAAACATTCCGTGTGACACACTTGCGGAAGTCTCTTGTCCATGAACCTTGGATGTGTTATGGATAATGTTGAGGTTGACTATAAGCTTAATTAGTAAGGGAGATGCAAATTGGAAGTCGGATGAAGAAATGCGTGATTTTGGTTTTTGATGATGAAATTAATTAAAAAGGTTAGATTTGTAACATTCCAATTATATCCTATTTTATATAAAAACATAAATAAACTAAACATTTATAATTATTGTTTACTCCAATTACTTAGATTTTTAATTATGTAGGGATGAGCATTTTGTCCCAAATACCATTACTCGTACTCGTATCGTACACGTACACGTACTTATACTCGTACCGATTTAGCATATTCGGTACGGGTATCGGTACTCATTTTTGTTGAATTTTGGTACATGTACAATCGAGTACAGGTACGGATTCGGTACGGGTACATTTGGTATTTTGTACCTGTTTGGAGTATATAAAGGTTTAATTGGGATTTTTCATATTTAATATTTAAAATAAATTCTACAACCATGTTATTATTGAACAAATACCAAACATTTCTTTAAAATTAAATAATATAACATTCAAGACTCGAACCAGCAAACAAATTACTTAAAGTCGGCGACCGAATTATGGTTCTTCAACACTATCTTATCATTAAATCGACGACCAATTTGGTACCCGTCACGTACGTGTGCAAGTATCGATACCCAGCCTAATTCAAGTTGTTTGCTACTCGTACCGGTACCGGTTTCAAGATCGTCGAAGATTTGGAAATAAAAAAAACAAAGTGGTACAAAAACGGGTACTGTACCGAAATACCCGTATCAATACCCATACCCGTACCATAGCGAAAAATTTGGTACGGGTATTGATACATGTTTTTATTGATTTTTGGTATGAGTATAATCGGATACATGTACGAGTACGAATACAGGTACTGTCCCACACTCATCCCTAATGTTGATCACTACAAATATTATTGGGGTTACATAAGATGTTATGAATTTTTAGGGTGGTTAGTGAGAATTCATCATAGTTGAGATGGAAGTTGAAAAATAATGAACACTCTTTTGATAATGCCTCTTGTTAACATAACTAACTATAGATATATTTTTATATAAATTGTAATTATTCACGATTCTAGTGTTGTTTTTTAAACGGAAAGTACATTTTTAAATACTTTGTATGTACACTATTCGTTTACTAGATAGTTTGTGAATCAATGGTTTTTACCATCATGTGCAAGACACCTGAAAAGATTTAGTATTAGCATAAATCAAACTTGTCACAAACTAACAAAATCATGATTAAATCTATAAAGTTTTAGATATCTTAGTGGCTAAGCAAGGGAATAAAGATTATAGACAAACCTAAAATGGGTTTATTCTCTTCGTACAAATTCATTTTCATTGCAATGATCTAGGAATCATAATATACGTACTTTATATTTTCAAAAGTATATCTTTTTATTATTTTCAAGCCTTTATCATTTTCTTAATTGTTTATTACCATTACCATTATACCATTATTATTCCCATTACCATTTTACTTTCCGGTTGATGGCAACAATGCACAAATATTTCAAATGTCAACAGCTGAGTGAAGCAACCACAATGATCAAACACTTAATCATGATTTGATCAAACACCAAATACAACTAGAAAAAATAAGTAGAGCGTGTTTAGAAACGTTACAACCCTACCGAACTGTCCAAACCAAAACAAATCGGCTTGTTCAACCACTTTGGCAATTTATAGTTCAGCGATTAGAAACTTGAAACTGAAACACACTCTGAACAAAACCGGCAATTTAACCTTGATTATTGTTTTTTACTTTTTCCAAAAAGTCAATCAAATGGACATTCATAAATACAATTTTCTGAAGTAAAGGATTATACCAATTGTTTTTCTGAAAAGTCAACAACAATACATGAAAACCTTTGTAGATCTATAAAAATGGAGGGAAGATGAGTGAGATCAGTAGTCTTTTCTCCTGCTATTTTCAAGATCACTTGCGAAATTGTTGTCTTCGGCTTCGCTTTCAACATGTTTCAAGAATTCACCATAAGCTGGATCGATAGTAGTTAGGATTCGCAAATACTTTTCTGCATCAGCATTGCGTCCTACGACTAGGTAAGCACTGCAAAACGAGTGAAACCAAAAATGTAATCGGTCAAATGGGTCTAAAGTTTGCCCAAAGTCTATTTTTGAATCATGAAACCTCCAATATGATTTTGTTCATAAAATATATCATTACTAAAATAATACCATTCTTGTAATCATATTTGACACATCAACTATTACAATATAATTATGTTCATCAAATAGATCATTACTAAAATAATACCATTCTTGTTCATATTTGACACATCAACTATTAATATAAAAAATTACAGAGTTTATTTATGAATGAATTTCATAGATAACCTTAAAAACTTCACAAATATCAGACCCAAGATTTAAAATATCAATGTATACCCCTAGAAAGTAAGTAAATATCATATTTACCCATTCTAACATAACTTTATTTTTTACTTGTATTTTTTTTGCAAAACATGTATACCTTTTGTTTAGTTTTTAATATCTTGCTTAAACCGTAACAAACATAACTGATACCGACCATGTATGCGTCGCCTCGCCACATCAACGCTCAGGTTTTAAATATGTTAGTTTTCTGTATAACAAGCTATACAAGTGCCGCTACTTTTTTTTTTGGTTTTTTGTTTAAAATATGTTAATGTGACAAAATTATTTTTTTCGTTTAGTTCCGGTATTGTAACGAACATAGCCGATACCGACCATATCCGCATTGACTCGCCACTATTCACCACGCAACGCGTGCAAATAAATCACTAGTTTCATTATAAATTGAGAATATTACACTTCTACCCTTATTTTTCTCAAAACTTCAAAATTTCATACACATCCATTTTTAACGTTCAGCTTCCATATTTAGTTATTACCCATCAACAATGTTTTTATCAAAATTTAAGATTTATTCATTACATTAAAACAGCTATATTTTCTTCACATCGACTTTCTTCCATAACTTTCTATAATTTCTTTTACAACATGCATAGGAACCGATGAACACATTTGAGTCTGGCGTTAATTTCTTTAACAATACGAGTTATTGAAAAATTAAGTAATAATAATTTTTTATTTATAAAAAGTGTGGCGATGATGTTTGAAACTCACTCTAGATATCTATTGAGCGTCAAAATAAATTAATTAAAGTTATATGATATGTAAATAATATTAATTTCGAAAGAATTTAAATAAGCACAAAAAGCCAAATAAATCACGACTATATGATTTTACCTTTTCATAATTATACAGTTCAAATTAGTTACTAAAGAGGTGGACCGTGGATAAATAACTATTTTTTTTTTATTTTTAAATATTTAAGAGTCTTGAGATTTAAGGATACAAATAGTTAATATGAAATTTAAAAGTTAAAAACAAAGGTATAATGGTCATATATTTTAAATGCTTTTAATGAAACGGGTATATATGATACTCTCTGGGTTGGATATAGATATTTGTGTAAGCGCATTAGGAATATATATATGAAATTTTCCCTTTATTTATTAAAGGGATAATTTTAATGCCAATAGATAATGTGTTTTGCTCAATCTGTTACCTTGAAAGAGCTAGCAAACCTTCACAATAATGTAATTTGGTCTTTGCATCTTCCGGCTCTTTCATATTTGCTATTCTTTCTAGATGTACAATAGCTTCTGCCACTTTACCCTGCATAAAAACCACATATCTTAGTATAAAAGAAATAAAATCATATACAAAATAGAAATAAAAATTGTCATATAAAATAAAATATAGAAAAAAGATTCACCTGCCGTCCAAGGGCTCTACCAAACGCATTTGATGCTACAATCAAATTATTGATATCTTCAAGTTCTGTTGGATGCCCAAAACGAAGAAGCTGCAACAAGTACTTGGTTAAAAAAATGAAAAATTTTAATAAAAAAAAAAGTGAAATCAGAGCTTCATACTTTGGTTATAGCACGATCCAAATATTCAGTAGCCTCAACTACCTTTTGATCATTCATCAAAATTTGACCCATAGTGATCAATGCACTAACATGCTCAGGGTCCTTTTCGAGTATCAATCTGCAATTTATGTTTAAAATTTGGAAAACAACAATAGACTAAATATACATCATTAACAATTTCAACTCGCTTATGAATGAATGGGTTCACCAGGGT
Organism: Bidens hawaiensis; assembly: GCF_021521415.1. Classification (NCBI taxonomy): domain Eukaryota; kingdom Viridiplantae; phylum Streptophyta; class Magnoliopsida; order Asterales; family Asteraceae; genus Bidens; species Bidens hawaiensis. The sequence continues at coordinate 22,365 of NW_027502418.1, read as the reverse complement.
TGTAATATATATATATATATATATGTACTGGGTCAAATGGGTAGGATTTAAAAATAAGCTTGGAAGGGAAAAGAACAAATTGATTAAAAATCATCCGGAGTGTATTTTCAATGCACATAACCACATGAATGATTTGATTAATTCATTCATATGAAATTTTTAATCATAACACCAAAATCACCCTTTTTAATCCCATTGATTTTGCCTAGGCCTGTAAACGAACGGAATGTTCAGTGAAGAGTTCATGGACCGTTCGGTGGGAAGTTCGTTTATTTAATTAATGAACGAACATGAACAAATAATTGTGTTCTTTTAGTTAAAAGAGTGAACATGAGCACGTGTCCCGTTTGCTCATTCAGGTTCGTGACGTTTGTTTATTTAAACTTTTTATCCTCCGTTCCTTTACACTCTCATTTATATTTGTTAGTTTACGTTTGTTAATTTCGTTAGTTTACATTCATTAATAAATTCATTTAGAATTTTTTGACCCATTACAACTTAGTCTAGTTCAATAACATTTTAGCCCCAACACAAAGTTCTTCACATTACTTTAACTAGTTCTAGCTCAGTTTTGTTCATTCATCTATGTTCAATTATGTCCATTCGTTTACGCTCGTAAACCGTTCGTTTATACGTTAACAAACACAAACATGCATTAAAAACAAACACAAACAAGAAAACCCATTTCGTTTCTGTTCGTGTTCGATAAACGTGAAACGAGCGAACATGCTCCATTCGCGTTCGCTTACAGGCCACCTCTAGAATCTCTGTTTAAAGTATTTAACCAATATGAAGGCTCCAGTATATTACCTTAGAAGTGGGACAGCTCTATCTTTTTCCCCTTTTGAAAGGTGCAAGATAGAAAGCTATAAATAATTTCAACCACCCACATAAAAAACGAGAAACAATATCAGTTACAATCAATAAACAAAAGTAACCGCCTAAAAATAAATACGAAACCCGGAAAAGAAAGGAAAGGAGGAGGAAGGGGGGGGGGCTTACATTATAGATCTCTAGTACTGATAACTCTTGAACACGTTTTTTAACCAAAGGAACAGTGAATATGGATTCTAGTCCATCCATTTCAGGGGACTTTCCGGAATTTTCTGGAGCCAATTTATCAGGTAATCCCAATTTATCAGGTAATCCCAATTTTTCACGAACATGTGGATGTTTCATAGTTAATTGCTGCGTAATTAATTAGTTAAATAACTAAAATTAAACATAGTAACCAAATTAAAGAATGATTCTACATAGCATAAATAACTAAAATTAAACATAAATAACTAAAATTAAACATAATAACTAAAATACGCCCTGCTTGCGGTGCGCACATATGATGTATATATGTGTGAACCCTCGGGTGGGCAAAAGTGAAATTGCACTAATTTTGACGTTATTTTACTAATCTCGTGAAAATATCGTTAAAAGTGACGGAAGGTTAATCAGGCATCATGTGGTGGTGTTGATAGCCGAAAGACAAGGGTACATGCACCAATCAGCCGGTGTCCCGATGATTTCAGTGCTATGTGCCTTATGTCCAAGGCTTGATGCAAAACTACTATCGAGCCGGGGGTCTCACCGGAAGCAGCCTCTTAATCCCCATTGGGTAGAGGTAAGGCTGTCTACATCTTACCCTCCTCAGACCCTACCATAGCTTTGCTATTGGTGGGATATACTGAGTACGATGATGATGATGATGAACCAAATTAATGGATGCTTCATGAATGATTCAACCACCCAGATGAATGATCCAACAAATTTTTTTTTTAAATATGAGCAAAAATGAAATGGGCTAATTGAGAATTATATAAAATGGAGTGTTAGAAAGCTAAAACCAACCTGAACAAGGGTTAAGGAGCTATTAGCTGTCCAGTATAGCAAACTGCCCTGCAAAAGAATTATTAAAATCTGAGCTTAACAATTAAAATTAACTTACTGCAACTATTAAAAAAGTTAAAATGTTTAATATCCAGCCACGTGAGATATTCATATATGAAGTCCATTCTTTATAATACTAACTTTCCTCAACAAGTACAGCTTCATTGATCAATAGCAGCTCTTAGTATAGAACAACCAGTCAATTCTATATAACAAGAATAAAACTATTGGTTTTCCTGAATTAAAGATTAAATTAAATGATTTAACTGCAACCTAATTTGCTGCAAAATATGAGAAACTTTAGTTTACCTGTGGAAGATAAAATCCAGCAAAAAGTATAGGTATAGTGAGACAGTGCAGGTAGTACTTATAATACTGAAAAACACACACACAGATGTTAGAATACATGTCTTGAGTTATATAACAAGAATAAGCCAATATAACATATACTGTCATGTTTTGCAGGTGACAATAACCATTTACAAAATGCCCTCCAAAAGAACACTGACAGAATTTTGTACATAGATCACTCACCTTTGCTAAAACACCAATTAGATTTGGCAGCCTTGCCAAAGAAGACTTGTCAAGTGAAACCTGATTAAAAAAAATAATTCATAAATTCAGAAACATAGAATACAAAATAATAAACCAGAACCATACAGCCTCTACAGAAGCCTACTTACATAACTCTCAGAAAATAATTGCTACATCAGCTAGGCATTAGACAAGTGAGGTTCTTTGTAACTGTCTGATAATTTTGGGAAAAAAACCCTTCAATTATTGCTCAAAACCTTACTATTTCTCAAGAAAAATGAGTATTCATTTTAGAGTTAATTACACGGATGGCTTGCTCATTTTGCATGTTTAGTTCTCCAACTTTGAGAAATTACAGGCTCGATCCAATTGTTTAGAAGCGGGTAAAACTTTTGGTTGCTAAATTAGATGGATGCTAACTTTGCCCATTAAGTGGATGGTAAGTGTCAAGCTGTCAATCCCCTTCCACTCCATTTCTTCCCACCTCTTGTCCAAACACTATAGCCGGAAAACATATCGCCTAAACCTCCATTGCCCGTTCTTAGCCAGACTACCACCGCAGCCACACCAACCCGCCACCGCAAACCTTCGAAGCTCACTCGGCCAGCAACTGAAAACCCCACTGCAGATCTGACAGCAGCCCCACCACAGATCTTTGAAGCTCGACTGTTACCCGCCACCACACCTCTCAGCTTCATCATCATCGACTGCAGATCTTGTTGGGTTCGTAGGCCTTGTTGGCCCGGTTTATTATATGAAGTCAAAAGAGGAGACGGGTGTGGGCGGTCGGGCCCAAGCCCGGCCCGGTTTAGATTTCTTGCATAATAATTTACTAACCCTAGTTCAGTCTCTATATAAACAACATTATGTACTTGTAATATTTGGTCACTCAATAAAGATATACCTAGTTGCCACCCGTGGACGTAGGTCAGTTTAGACCGTACCACGTTAAATCCTCGTGTTCGTTTACTGCTTTCGTGTGTGTGTTCAGTTTCGTGTGTGCGTTTAATCCTAACAAGTGGTATCTAGAGCTTAGGTTCGGATCACACGAAGAACACGGTGAACCAGTTCCGCGTGTCGCCGCCGCACCAGTGATCGGGGCTAGGGTTCCGCCGCGTTACCGCTAACTGCTGCTAGGGTTTCGCTGCCACCAGTTGCCACAGGTCAGATTCAGGTTGTCGATCTAGTTTTTCGGTGTTGGCAGCTAGCCGACGTATCCAGCGATCGACCGGAAGGTTGAGAAGAAGGCAGAAGTTTTGCGAGTCGAGATCCTACTTTGCAAAGTACGAGTCAATAACAACGAATCAAGATCCTATTTTCGTTGAAGAACAGTTTCAAGTCAGAAGAAATTTAAAGAAACTTAGAACCAGTGCCAACCGCGTTTGTCAGGTTTATCGTTTCAGTTTAAAGTTTCGGTTTCTGATTTACAGTTCGTTATTCCGCTGCACGTTAAATAGGTTGATTGTTTAACAGAGTTCAGTAGAACAATCGTTAAGTTCAGGCTCGTGTTGCTGTGTCTGTCTCTGTTTTTTTTATCCAGTTTTTCGTTTTAGTCATTGTTATGGCAGAAGACGGAAAGGTTTCGATACAGAAGTTTGACGGACAGAAGTTCGGTTGGTGGAAGATGCAGATTGAGGCACTACTTTGTCAGAAAGACTTGGATGTAGTGCTTGAGGATGAAAAACCAGAAAAGCTGTCAGAAGCAGATTGGAAGAAGTTAGACAAGAAAGCCAGGGCTTGTATTACTCTGTCGTTGTCGGAAGATGTGGCGTTTAACATCATGAAAGAAACCACAGCACGTGGTATGATGGAGGCGCTATCCAACATGTATGAAAAGCCTTCGGCAGCGAATAAAGTCTATCTTATCCGAGAGCTAGTGACAACAAGAATGAAAGAGGGTGGGTCAGTTACAACTCATATCAATAATCTTAATTCGATCTTGTCCCGCTTAGTGTCAGTTGACATTAAGTTTGATGATGAAGTTCAAGGCCTCTTGTTATTATCTTCTTTGCCCGACAGTTGGTCGCAAATAGTGACTGCAGTTTGTAGTTCGTCTACAAATATTACTTTCGATGGGATTCGAGATCTGATTCTGGGAGAAGATTCAAGACGCAGAAGTTCAGGTGAATCATTAGGCAATATGCTAGTCACAGAAGGTAGAGGTAGGGGAAAACAGCGAGGCAGTGGGAGCAGGAAGAGGAGTCAGTCTAAGACTCGTAAGGATATTGAATGTTGGGGTTGTAAAGAGAAAGGACACTTCAGGAATCAGTGTCCGAATGGTAAGAAAGAGGTGAACGTTACAGAAGACGACACAGATGACGGGGTCAGTAGTGATGAGGCTTTGGTTTGTAGTGTTGAGAGTAGCGTTGATGCTTGGGTGATGAATTCTGGTGCATCGTTTCATGCCACTCACTGTAGTGAAACGATGAAGAATCTTAAATTTGGGGATTTTGGAAAGGTTCGACTAGCGAATGATGATATTTTAGAGGTTACGGGTATGGGAGACGTTGACTTGATAACTTCTGCCGGTACTTCTTGGACTTTGAAAGACGTGAGGGTTATTCCAAGTTTGAAGAAACGTTTGATATCAGTTGGGCAGTTGGATGACCAAGGGCACGATGTTAAGTTCGGGAATGGGCAGTGGAAAGTAGTCAAAGGGAATCTCGTTGTTGCTCGTGGAAAGAAAATTGGTTCATTGTATATGGTCGGCATGTCATCGAAAGGAGTGGATCCAGTTTTGGTGAAAGACAAAATCCGGTTCACAGAATCTCGTGGGCAGAAGAAGGTTCGTTTTGCAAGTAACAAACCCATAGCCAAAGTGAAGATTCAGGATGAACGAGCTAGGAAGGTTAAATCAGTTGGAGGACATCGTGACAGTGGGAGCACAGGTCGTGTTTCAGTTACAGTTCCAGGTCGACAGTGGATTAAGAAAACCAGTATTCCAGCTGTAAAAGTCTCTCCAATGAATTACTTGCTGAATATGGAGAGTGTTTGTTCTCAGGTTATCTCAGGATCCGGTAGTTCGTTACAGTGGGAGCCGGTAGGGACAGAGAACGGGTCAGGGGCAGTTTCAGCCATGACTGACGTGTTGGAGCTCCGGGGAGCTTCAACGGGCCTTCAGGTTAATTGATGAGAAGGCGGTGGCAGCTAGAAGAAGTTTAATGTTCAGATTACAGAAGTACAATCAGGAGTGCAGACGAGAGTACTCAAGGCCTCCGAGTGGGAGATTGTTGGGTTCGTAGGCCTTGTTGGCCCGGTTTATTAAATGAAGTCAAAAGAGGAGACGGGTGTGGACGGTCGGGCCCAAGCCCGGCCCGGTTTAGATTTCTTGCATAATAATTTACTAACCCTAGTTCAGTCTCTATATAAACAACATTATGTACTTGTAATATTTGGTCACTCAATAAAGATATACCTAGTTGCCACCCGTGGACGTAGGTCAGTTTAGACCGAACCACGTTAAATCCTCGTGTTCGTTTACTGCTTTCGTGTGTGTGTTCAGTTTCGTGTGTGCGTTTAATCCTAACAGATCTTTGAAGCTCGACTGTTACCCGCAACCATACCTCTCCGCTTCACATCTTCGACCGCAGATAAGCCTCGACTTTTCAGATCCTGCGTGTAAAATGTGAAGATGGCACCTCCTGTCGGACCATACACTAATTTGTGTCCCTATTTGATTCGTTTTTTGAGTTTGCAGGGTGTCGGGGACAAGAGAAGGGAGAACGGCGGTGCACTGTTAATAAAAAAAAGAAAGCGACAGTGGTGGTGCAGGTTTCCAGATGACGGTGGTGGCTGACGATTGTGTTACGATGCCGATGATGTGGGTAAGGTAGGGTGGGGCAGGTACTATTGATTTATTTATGTTTTTATCTATTTAATTATTAGGGGTACTTTTGACAATTCACTCCCACTTAACGGTTAAAGTTCATGTCCATCCAATTTAGGGACCAAACGTGTTACTCGCTTCTAAAAAGTTGTATTGAGTCTGTAATTTCTAGAAGTTAGGGACTAAACGAGAAAAATGAGGAAACAACATCGACCATTAGTGCAATTAACCCTTCATTTATCATATAATACAGTTTATATCTATGGAGTTTGAATCAAATACAAATGAAATTAACATGCTAATTGTGAAAATCAAGTAGAGTAATTATATATACAAGTAGAGTAATTACATAACTACTCTACTTGTATATTTCTCACAATTAGCACGTTAACTTTCCCTTATATCTATGAATCAATAATAATACGATGTGTGCAAACTAACAAAACCATATATTGATAGCACAAAAAGACGATATTCAACAACGCCATTCTCTAGATTTAGTAACTAAATATCGTTTTATTAACAAACAGTCTTTCCTGAGCTTTAGCACCATATTACTCAAAGTGAAGGGAATTATCATGTTGAATTTCTTTTTGATGAAGTCAATTAGTTAAAGTAAAGGGAATTACCCGGACATTGACAAGATGCAGTGAAGCTATTAGCAGGGGGAAAATGCAACCTGTCATGCCATGTGGCAACTCAATCAGATTCTGGAACCAGAGAGTGCCCCCCCTGAAATGAATGTATAAAATATCAACTTCAAAAATTCATCAGTGATTTACAAATATCAAAGTACATAAAATATTAAAGCTAAAACAAAAAACTAACAATCATAGATTAGATTTAGTTAAACTCTGTCTGAACAACCAATCTCCCCAAGAAATAAATGGATATGACAAGAGAAAGATTAACAATCATAAGGTGTTACAAGCCAAAGATTGGTTTAAATGTGCACTACTAATTATTTACTTATAAGTTGCCTTACAGACTTGAAGCCAGGATGATGGTCCAGTGCCATTTGTCGGACACTCACTGTCCCCAAAACAAAACAAGGAATCTGCAAATTACAATCAACGAATGAGGTATTCAATTTATCTACAAATTAATACTGTTACTTGGGACCATGTAAATTTATTAAACTAAAAAAAAGGTATTAAATTTATACATTATGGAGTTCATTCCTCATCCCACGAATGTAAAAAAAGTTCACATAAACATCAGTGGATTGTAAACTTATGTATCATTGTACATAACAATAGTAAGGTTTTACAGTATCGTTTATTGTGTCTTGGAATAGTACATTGTAAAATTTGATTAAAAATAATATTCATTGCATAAACATCAGTGGATCTTATTAAATGATTAACCTGAACAAGTGGATATGCTAATATCCATAAAAACGAAGGGCAGCCAATTTCTTTCCTTTTATCTCGAAAGCGTTTGTACTGTTGTACCCAACTCTTTCCTGAGAACGGTGGTGGTATTGGTAAAGGCACTATAAAAAAAGTCAAAACAACATTTGAAGGTTTCTGTCTGAATGAGTTAAAAGTAAAAATAAAAGCAAGAAGTAACTGACACTGAGATAGCAACTCGGCATTCCTCTTCAACTTGCAAAAGAAGCACAGGAAGTATGGTAACTCTAAGAGCTACTGTTGAGATGATGATAGTCAACCACCTGCAAAGAAAATAGGAAATGAGACTACTGTTTAAAAATAATAATAATAATACCAAGGGATGACAGTAAGATGATGGAGCGTAGAACCAAGCAACGAACGGGAAGAATGGGCTCGGAAGTGTGAAAATCAAAGAAGCCTCCTTGAGTGGAGAAGGAATAATATGACAAGTTGTAGGGTGTAAGGAATAATCGATTACTGTGTGTGTAAAAACATCTGGTTTATCTTGAGATTGGATTGGATCACAAGATCTACTTCGAGGTCGACCAACTTCCTCCCGAGCTATGTCGAATGCTCATTGCCAATTAAAGTTAGACAAGTCTGATCGTAAATTTGTTATTGATGGACCGGAGGAGTTACCTCGCATGACCGGTAGAGATAAGATCAAGCTGGTGGCTAGAAGTGAAGGATCTTCGTCTTGAATATCATCCTAAATGTAACATTTCGGATTTTCATATTCGGGTAATCCAAATTGGTTTAGTATTATATAACTTTTGAGTTTAATACTCAAACACCCCCCGACTAAACTTTAACCCATTCTTGGACCCTCCACAATAGATTAGGGACTTGTTTACAAAATTTACAACATATTCTTCTTCTCCCTACCTCTCCGGTCGTCATCTTCATACCCCCCTCCCCTTTTGCTTGGTTCTTAATTCATGATATAATCATGGAAATTAGCTATGCCAAATCATTTGCCAATTAGTAATGAATACACTCTAATTGAAGAAAATATTAACGAATTGATATCAAACCCCGTTAATTTCTAACCACGGTTGTCCTTACCTTATTACCCTATAAATACACCATGATAACCCAATTAAACTAGTCCACAACACCCTCTCAACCTCGCGACCATAAGCCCTAACTCAATTGCAACGAACTAAGCCGTCCAGTGCCCTAACAAGTTCAAGATCAGTCCACGAGGAAACGTTGGCCGTTCACCATTAATTCGTGATCATTGCTGGTAATTGTCATATGGTTATAAATTATATTTCGTTTTTTACTAGTAAGCATTAACCCTAAATCAATTTCATTCATTAATAACAACTTAATTTAATTTAAAATATGAGGTTTTGTATGGGAATATCATGAACTGGAGAGATTGTATTTAATTTATCAGACTCGTCTACTGATCAAGTTTAAGCGTTGGCCTGATGGCCAGCGCATGTTTATTAAGACTCGAATCGGCCCGGGGCGTGGGTTCGAGTCACCCAGGCCCGGTTTTATATATATATATATTATATTTTTTTCAATTAATTTTGATATTGTTACTTTAAATTAACACTATTTTAAAAAACCAAATCCCCCGTGTTCACGTTTTTCTTGTTTGAACCTTTGTTTCTTAATTTATACACACACATGTGTCTTACATATAATTAAAATATGATAATATATATATATATATATATAAATATATATATATATATATATATAAATATATATATATATATATATATATATATTCACTCGTTTCACGATCAGAACCATATCATATGTTTAAGATAAATTTTCATCTAACCTTCCTGTTAAAATATATTATAGTTATTTTGTTTATCGAAAATCAAACATATTTATAATAATAGTAGTAGTAGTAGTAATAATAATAATATTAATAATAATGTTGGGTTCTAATAAGATTATCAAAGTCATATAAACCCATTTATATAAATAACGCAGCGGATAATTAAGTTTTACATCTTGTTAATTAGATGAATATAAAATCACTTTTATAAACAAAAACCCAAGCCCCGGATCCATATACGAAACTACATGCTATCAAAACAACCATATGGTGTTTTAGCATACTACCTTCAAGATGCTAAGAAGGATGAAGAAGATGAAGATTGAATGGCTAGTCTTCAAAGTAGAAGAACCTCAAGCTTATATACCCACAAGCCACCAACAAACACACCCTTTATTTGCTAGGATGTACACTTAAAACTCCCTTTTTGTGCTCCTACTCACCTTGGCCGAAAATGATAGATGAGAATGAAGAGTTTACATGCTTTTCTTGTGTGAGTGAGAGAGAGAGAGAGAGCGAAATGCAACCAATGCATCACTCCTTTTGGCCAATGACCACATATGTATATTCTTGAAAGAGCAATATAATAAATAGATGAGAGAGAAATATATTTCCCTCCCAAATATTCAAACCCTTTCATTTTTATTACTTATGTTATATTTGTTACATATTACAAAATGTAATATAACATAATGTAAGTAACATGCATTATGTTATTTAACCAACTTAAATAACATTATAAAATATATTCTCTCAAAGTCTAAATTATTCATATAATTTATTTACTACACAAATGCAAATACTTTGAAACCCACTTTCTAAATATCGTAAGTGTTAATATTTATTTGTTAGATCATATCTTAAAATAAATATCGTGGGTGTTTGTCTAGCTTGTTATTGGGTATGACCCGACTTGGATCATAACGTACTAGCCACATCAACTCTAATATGTGTCTTGGGCAGACCGAGTCCAACAAGTTAAACTAATACGTTTACTTAAAACCCGATCAAATCCTAAAATTCGTCATATCATTATTTCGTTTATAGTTAATTATGTTATCATTAACAACTAGGAACTCTTGTCGACGCATCCCGAGAAGCACGATTGCATTTAACTTAATTTCTACTGACGTCTCATCTTCACTTACCCTACTCTATAAGGTGAGAAGTCATTCCCCTTATTTTACCTATTTTTAATCTTTTAGGGACTTATGCGTACCCACACTTATTTACATATTAGATGGTATACTCGTTAGCAAACTGTTAATCATTGTTTGTGTATCATTTGAATGACTAATTGCTACTTGGTTATTTGTTTCATTTTATCGCATTTGGAAAGGTCCATTATAATCACATTATAGTATGATCATACGATGTCGTAGTAGCCAAAGCCCGATTCGCTAGGCAATGGTTAATTGACACCATTTGTTGCTCATGGTTTGACTGTTTATACTCACAATAACAGTTTTGCATTTTTATATATTTATTGTATCAAAAACTGGTGACTTTCTCACTCAACCTCGTGTTGATAAATCTATATGTATTTTGTATGCATTTTCAGGTTTTCAGTTGGATTTTTATCAAGGTGAAGAACACATAGAGATGACCTTTAAGTTCAAAATTTATACAAGACTATTTGCTTAAGTTCAACATTTCTTTGTTGCTGCATAGGAATTGTCTTTGCGAAGTAAGGCTAAAACCTTCCTGACATGCACGACGTGCTCACTGAAAGAAGCACTATAAATAAGAATATCGTCAAAATACACCACCACAAACTTCCCAATAAAAGCCCTGAGCAACTGATTTATCACACACATAAAAGTATTAGGCGCACTTGATAAACCAAAAGGCATCACCAACCACTCGTACAACCCTTCACGAGTCTTGAAGGCCGTTTTCCATTTATCCCCATGTCTAAGACGAATATGGTAATAACCACTCTTCAAATCCAACATTGTGAAAAATAGTAGCACCACTAATCTAGTCAGGCAAATCATCAAGTCGAGGAATAGGAAACCTGCACCTCACAGTAATCTTGTTGATAGCTTGACTATCACCACATATCCGCCAGGTGACATCCTTCTTTGGAGTTAACAAAGCAGGAACAGCACAAGGGCTCATACTTTCATGAACATGACCCTTAGAGATCAACTCCTCAACCTGTCTACGCAACTCTTCATGTTCTCGCGGGCTCATCCTGTAATGTGGCCTATTGGACAATTGTGAACCAGGCTCCAAATCAATATGATGTTGGATGTCATGCCAGCCCATCTGACAATTCATCAGGGAAAACATCAGAAAATTCCTCAAACAAAGGAATCATAGCTTCATGAATCTCAACTTCCTCGGGCACCGGTTTCCCTATCAAAACAAAAACACTATCTGCCTCCAACAACTCATCTTCAAACTGACTAATGGTTAACAGGTTACCCGAGTGCTTTGTGGCTAGCTGCTTGGGCTTGCTAGGAAGAAGTGTTATCTTCACCCCACCAAACATGAAGCTATAAGAATTGGACCACCCATCATGTTCTATAGTTCGATCATACTCCCAAGGTCTACCCAACAACAAGTGACACGCATCCGTAGGAACCACATCACATACAACATCATCTTTATGTGGCCCCAATAGAAAAAGAAACAAGGGCCTTCTTAGAGACCGTTACCTCTCCCCCTTTTATAAGCCATCGAAGCTTATAAGACTTGGGGTGACTCTCCGTCTTCAAGTTAAACTTTTGGACTGCCTCTTCATAAATCAGATTGTCACAACTTCTAGAATCGATAACAAACGTGCAAACCTTCCCTAGAATGGTACATGTGGAGTGGAAGATGTTATGCTTAAGCCATCTGTCCTCATCAACCTTTGGTGCATATCAAGAACGCCTAACCACCAAGTTCACCCCCATATCATTGGTCACAACCTCCTCCTCATACTCGGGTTCTTCATCACACTCTGGGGCCATTTCATACTCTTCATACTGTTCTTCCTCAGATTCAACAAACAAATGCCTCTTACCATCTTGTTTACAGTCAACTTGCCGATGGCTTGTCTCACCACACTTGAAACACTTCACCCCGCTACTACTAGCCCCCTTAGAAGATGAACCGACATTTGTTAAACCCCGACCTCTGCTGATTAGGCACGACACGAGGTCCTCCACCACCCGACCCCGAACCTCCTCTAGTAGGGCCTGGTGAATATGAACCGCCCACCCGACGGTTTTGTTTTTCAAAAGCCAATGCCCGTTGGTGTGCCTCGAGGATTGTTAACAGATCAAAAAGATTTACCGAGTCCAAGATCTGAACCCTTAAACCCACAATATACAGAGCAACAAGTTGTTCATCTGTTTCTTGAATATTGTTACGAGCCACCAATTGGTAAAACTCAGTTGTATAATCATCAACTGATCTGGATCCCTGCTTCAGATTCTGCAAACGTTGATACATCAACCGTTGAAAGTTGTGAGGCAAAAAGCTAGACCTCAAACATTTTTTCATCTTGGGCCATGTCACAATCCTTGACTTCCCAAGCCTGTTTCGTGTCACCTTCAATTGTTGCCACCACGCTGATGCCCTCCCACGTAGCCTGGTAGCGATTAAAGGTACTCGCTTATTTTTAGGTACCTCCTTGAATTCAAACACCTCCTCTACCGTGGCCAGCCAATCAATGAACCCTTCCGAATCCAAACTAGTCCCATTAAATTATGGAATATCGATTCGCATCCCAGCATCCCAACGTCGGTTGCCATCCCCATGTTCTCGCCTTGGTTCCCTCTCGTTGTCACACCCCAACCTACGGCGGAAATGCCGGGGCGAACCGATTGCTCACAGCTTTTCAAAGGTTAATATCATGCAATATTATTTAAATGACAATATCTATTTAATTCGATTTAATAATTCAAATAATTCAAGTACAAAATAAAACTTATTAAACAAACAACAATTACAAATTAAATTCTTGATTAATTATTTTCTAACTTAAATTCTTCACTAAGTCTTCGTCAACCTGCATTAAATTCCTACGATAACCTGCATATGCGTATAAAATAGAATTTTGTCAACAATACATGTTGAGTGAGTAAAACACTAGTTTAAAACACAAAAATAATAATAATATATAGTAAATAAAGAAAGATGCAAACTGTTCCTGTGATAATAAACAGTTAAGCCGTAGCACATATACAAATAATCAACCATAAAGAAAGGGCTCAACCAATCCATATAAATGGACATTGGTTACCAAGTAAGGACTAAACTGTTGCTATAAAATGGGACATCGGTTGCCGAAATAAGCAAATAGCATTCAAATAAAGCAAGTATGCAAATAACAAGTTAAGCATAAACTAATACACACACAAGGGTTAACAGTTGCGGTGTTGAATACTAGATAATAGTTAAATATATAAGATACTCGCATGTCTCCAAAAAGGTTTAAAATTAAGTAAAAAAGGGGGAATGATTACTCACCTTAGCAATACGGAAAAGATACACGAATGTGGTAAGAACGGTAGTAAACAAGAGTCACGCTCTTCGGAAGTTATCGACAAGAAATCCTATGTAACAATAATCGATGAAATAAATAACTATGATCTCAATAAGGAATCTAAAGCTAGGTAGACGCTCGATAGTTGATGACCGAGTATAATCTTACGAAAGTTGAATATCCATTATAAAAGTTTTATCGTAAATAACATGACTTAATTGAATAAAACTATACATAAAAAGACTTAAATAATTATTTATAAAACTTTTTTGTTTACATAAAAAGATTTGTTTATTTAAATATAAAAAATATGCTTAATATATATATATATATATATATATATATATATATATATATTTTATCCATGAATCAAAAACGCGATTAGTTAACATGTTGGTTTTTAAGAAAATAATAGTTAATTGCAAGTTTCATAATATTTATAACATTTAATTATGTGAATTAACATATTATAATATAATTATTAAAACAAGTTCTAAAAATAATATAGATAAAAACGGGGCTGGGGGGATTCGAACCCGCACCCCCAGCACCCAACCCTTAACACAAACACAATCGTCCAACTGAACTAGCTGAGCAATTTGTTTGTATCTCAGAAACATAAATAAATAACTAGAAGACAAAATACCCAGATAGAAACATGAACCCTAACAATATCAATTTGATATATCCTGACACAATCAATCGAATTGATATTGGGGTTATTGATGAGCATCATAGCGCGATCCTATTGATGTAATTATTTACCTCGTATGTCTCTATTTGATGGGTTAACGAAGAACAACAAGTGACGGCTAGAAACAAACTCAGAAACGCGATTCACAGATAGTAAAAGTTAAATTGGCTTTGGGGTATTGTTTGCGCTAGTGAAGGGATTATGCAGGCGTGTTTAATTAGGCTATAATGATCGATAGATTGTATATTGGTAAACAAGTTAATGACGGTTTGATATAATAAGAAAAACGAATCACAATGATCAAGTTAACACAATTAGATTGTCGGTTATGTTGTATATGGAAGGTATAACACGTATATGATTCAATTTCCAAGTTCCGTGTCGAGAATTACGGTCCAAGGTATGCTATTGGGTTTCCGGTTTTGTTAACTGGGTCAAATACGGGTTCTGGGTCAAGGGTTTGGGTTAAAGAAATATATATTATAATAATATAGCAGATTCTACAAATAAGCCCCTGGATTATTTAGGTGGAAACAAAGTAGGTTTAAAGTTTAGTTTTTGGGTTAAAATGTATATTTTTCAAAGTTAAAGTTTATATAATAATAATAATAACAATATAATAATTAATAGAAAGATAAATAATACTTTTATATTTATTTAAATTTTCCGAAAACGAAAACGGGTCGAGAACTTTGTTTTTTGTTTATTATTGAAAGATCCGAGTTGTTACCGTCTCCACTACTTTAGGGAATTTCGTCCCAAAATTAACGAATACTATAACAAACTATTTAATAATTATTTATTTATTTTTTTAGGAAAGGAAAATTTTAAAATGAAATTTAAAAATTTATCATAGCACAGAACTTTAAATAGTTAAAATAACGCTCCAAATGCAAATCCGATAAGGGCACTTAAATATAGGATGTACCAGTGGCGTATCCACCGTGTCCTTATCATCTTTACATTTGTACCCTTATTCCAACCACTTTCAATTCTATATTATGACACACAATCTTACGCATCATGATTTCCATGCGAGGATTTTGATAATTATGTTTCAGACCATAATTATTTAGATCGTCGGATGGTCAACATGACTTATCCCATTGTGTGGGTTTACAAAATGATTGATTAAAACATGACTTTAAGGAAACAAAAGTTTTAAGGAGTTTTAATTTAGAACACTAGAAAGTCACCAATGTATAATTTCAAAATTTATAGTGAATTTTAGTAAAGTAAAGAAATTTTAAGACGACTTTTAAATGTAAAGATATAAGTATTTAAAGTTGAAGAAGGGGGTAGTTTATAAATAGTTAAAGTTAATGAAGATAAAGAAATAAGATTATAAGTAAGCTTCAATAAACAATCTATTTAATCAAGAGAATCTTAATTTATTAGATAGAAGGAAAATAGTTCAAACTGGAAATAATCCAAGGCCATGAAGAGGCGTTACAATACGTAATTAAGAAAAAGACAAAATAAGGTAAGACAGATAAAGAGAACAACAAAGGTCTTCATGATCGTTGAGTAGCTTAATTGGCGTGACTTGAGGTACCATGAGGAGTTGCAGGAGTAGGAGTAGTTGAGGTAGGTTGATTCGGCATTGCTTGGAAAACTGGAGCTTGAACGGTTTGCAAGAAAGTTTATTTTTGGTGGAAATATGTTTGGCAAACTTGAGCTTGTGGTTGCGATGTTTGGTAGTGTTGGGTTAAGTAAGGTTGACCTTAATTGATGGGAGGAGCTTGAGGGACATGAGTCAAGTAGTAGGGTATAGTCGTAGATTGGGCTTGATGAGCTTGGGTAAGTTGAGGGCACCCATTACGGAGATGACTTGGGTCCTTACAATGATAGCAAACACGGGTATTAGGAACATCGGGTTGAGCATGAGGGGTAGGTTGTTGCAGAACAGCTTGTGCAGTAGACGGGACACGACAGGTGTTAGCAAGATGACTATAACGGTTACATTGGGTGCATCGACGGCATAAGGATTTAACCGAGTGATGACGGTTACAAATGGAGCATGAGGGAAGAGGACCGAGGTAAGGTTTCTTGTTTGAGGAGACTTGCGGGTGGGTAGGATTTGTTGCATCAAGGTTCTTACGTTTCTTGTTGTGAGGATGAGTGGAGGTAGATGGCCTGTAGTCACCAGCAGAGGAATTAGTGGAAAAATTTGAATCGGTTGCACTAATGTTTAAATTTGGATCACTATCATAGGGATCGCAGTAGCTATCTCTTTGACGATACAGGCAGCCATACGGTGGTTGTGAGAAACAAACGATTGATGTCGAGGATGACGGTGGTTTCTAGAATGAGACATTCTATAATGACCAAAAATAAAGATTTATAAATGGAATGAAAAATTGAGGAAATAATGAGAATAGAAAATTTTTAACTATGGAGATCACTTAAAATGTTTGCTAAGAAGTAAGGGGAATTGTGTCATGAGGATTAAAAGTAAAAGTTTATAAGATGATGGGGGTACATTGCGTAAATAGTTGTTAATTGTTAAGTGATGTAGTCAATAAGATTAATTTGTGATGACTACACGAGGAGTTAAGTCAGTTTAAAATTTAGATTATTATTTGATTAAGTTTACAATGAACTAACGGAATATAAATTGTGGATATTGGCCTCCCATGAGCTTTCCATGGCAATTTGAATGGCCCAACGAACTAACGAAAAACAACTGAGTTGGACAGCCCATGAGCGTTACATGACAATTTGATTGTCCCAACTAATTAACGAATTAACAATGCAATGACGTTTGCCGACCGAAAGAGCGTTACACGACGTTTAAACTGACCAAACTAAATAACGAACTATCGAAATGAATATGGGTAGTCGGAGAATCTTGTGAATCACCACGTTGATTACTCCAACAAAAATACAAAATCAAGTTAAGAAATGGATAGTAGGAGTGCCCATGGAATTTTTCACCCAACTAACCATTTAAATAACGGAACACAATAATTGAGAAAACCGAGTTTAGCCACAAATTACTGTGAATTCAGTTAAAATTAACCTAAGGTGTAGGTCAAATGGCATTTATGGGTCTCGCTCGGGTCCATAGGGTTGAGTATTGTGGTCAGGTTATCACCCAGATAAGGAATAGCGTCTTAGCTTTGGTTCTCGAAACCGTTTTGCCAGTGCCCAACTAACAGTTTCTCTCCCCCTTTTATTTATCATAGGGGCATGCCACATAACCTAGCCCTAAGGTGCACGAGTGAAAACAACAGGTGGGAATTCTTAAGTAATTTCCCGAAAATAAAAGCAATCTTGTGACAATCGTCAATTTCAGGTTAACTCCGTTAACTCAACTCCGTCAATTCAAACTTAAAGATCATTAAATCTATAACGCACACTTCATTACATTTAAACTAGGGTTTAAATGACGCTTAACACTTACTACATGTGTAGTCTTTCGGGATTTGCACCGAAACGCAAACGAGTTGACGCAAACGATTGATGAATAAACGAAAAACGTCAAAACAGTAATTATGTGATAATTATGTGTTAGACTTATGTGTTATGTGATAACATGGTTATAAACGCTAACTCAAGATGTAAACAAGTTAGTTAAGCTAGTTAAGTAATACTTAGAAGTGGAGGGGCCAAAGTGTAACATTGTATTCTATAAATAATAATAATAACTAAACCCTAACTATTATTTTCCTCCCTCCCTAAATCCCGATCGGCCTCTCCCTCTCTTGACCCTTGGCTGCCGTCCACTTTCACACACATATACACCATCAATTCAAGCCTTTGATTGAAGAACTAGGTGCTAGGAAGGTATATTTGATCATCCTTTACCTTCTTGTTGCTTGATTTTGATGTTTAATGGGTTAATTGAAAACCCTAGGCAGCCGATTTTGTGTGTATGTATCACTAGAATGATTGTTGTTGATTGAATGATGATTTGATAACTAGATTGAATCTTGTTGCATGTTGATTGTTGTGTCTTTGATTTGAGTTAAAACACAAACCCTAATCTTGTATGTAATGTGAAATTGATGTGCATGGTTGGTGTTTATGGGTCTAGAGGGTTATATGGATGCATGATAGTTCATAGATTGTTATTATGTTGAGTTTGGATGCAAACAGATTCTGGACAGAATGTGTATACGATGTTTAAGTGACTGTAACGAAGTGTAAACGTGAAAATTGGTTGAGATTATTGGTACTGCAGTAAACTAGGTTGAGTCTAGTTTCTATAAAGTATAAATTTGTAATTTTTGGACAAGTAGAAGTTAACTTTTATGATTTTACAAAAACGTTGTGCAAAGCTGAGCTGTTAGACCTGCTGTTAGGTTATGTTGTAAATGTTATATCTCATGAACTACGAGACCAAATGGGTTGGTTCCACTTCTGGAAGTTGACTCATTGAGTTAGGAACCAAACCCAAGTGGTCTTGCATTTATTGGATTTTTCGTTTAACGGGAATTGCAAATAATATTATGTTGTGCATGAATCTGACTGTTATGAGTTTGCTGTAATGATTTGATGATTGTGAGAAAACTATGAGGAATAAAAATGTAATAAAATATGTTCTGGAAACCTAAGACATATGTGCTTCTGTGATGATTTTTGGTAAATTAATTGAGATGCTATGATCGGTGAAATAGTACAATCTTTCTAGTAGGATTTCTGTCTCGGTGAAACTAGCTGCTGAGTTGTGTAAAAATGCATGAAACATGATACTTGTTATATAATTGCTATGTTGTGACCAAAATACCCTTGCGGGGAAAAATTGCTAAGTGATTGCCATGATTTGACCAAATTGCCCTCATGGGGAATAATGGCTAGTTAATTGTTATTTGTTGACCAAAATGCCCTTACGGGGAATAATTGATAGTGATGTACTTTATGAAAACATGACACGTATATGATTGCTTACACATGTAATGTGTCACAAAAACACTTGTTAAAGTCACACACGATTCACGAATGAAACACGAAACATGTTATGTGCATAGGTATTATGTGCCGGGTCTAGAGACTCGATAATATTCCGACACTTAGAAAAATCTCTTTGTTGTTTTAGAACGTTAGAGAGAGTTTTTCGGTGACCGCGCATCTTGGTGATTTATTTTGGGAAATTCTTCGCAAACAGTGAGTTTCACTTTCCCCTCTTTAAACTGTTTTCAAACGCTTTTCACTTGGGGGAGATAACATACTCCACAACGCATTTAAGATTTTGTTATAAATTATATATCACTTGTAAAGGCTAAGTGGCAAACGAAATATTTGAAGTCCTACACATCGAACCGGTTAATATTTAGAATAGCGAGTCACTGTTGAGTAGTACTACTGGGTTTGACAAACCCCACCCAACGCTAAACTCGACTGGAGGTCGAGCGGGTGTAATTTTGGCTAACACGTACCATGGTCTGGAGGACCTGGTGACAAGGCACTTACTAAACGAGTCTGCTTCGGTGTCGAACACTTAGTAATACTTGTTGTATATACTAGCTACCTATCGATATATAATTTGACATAACACTATCTGGTAACGCAAAACGCCGTAACGTGGTTACGCAAAACTCTTAACGCAAAACGCCGTAACGTGGTTACGCAAAACGCTGAACGTAAAACGCTGAACGCAAACGCTAAGTGATTTATTTTATATAACTTGTGAACTCACCAACCTTGTGTTGACACTTTTAGTATGTTATTCTCAGGTAGCCGAGGCGGGCGCGCGGTTTAGGAACATGCATTGATTGAAAACGCTTTTGTCCTGCAAACTTATTTTTTTTTACGATTATCTTTGGTTTTTAAGTCGTCCCTGCGTGACGCAACTTTTGATTAAAGGTTTTTACGCTTCCGCATTTAATTACTCGTAAACGTTTTTCATGGTTTTGAAACTTTATTTTATGGTTTGATTATAACTGATGATTCCGATCCTGTTAGTTCACACCCTCTGACGGTAAACCTCCGTTAGTGGATTTTGAGGGTGTGACAAATCTAATTTTTCGAAAAGTTTTCTTTGAATGTTGAGGCACAGCCTTGGATTTTGTGTGTTTGTGCATAACAATACAATAGATAATAAATAATAATAATATAAGAAAGCTGTAAACAATTTAATTTGAACACATAAGGTAAACAGATATGCACATATAGTGGTCCTAAACATGTGTCTAAGGCAATTTCTAATGACCTATCTTAAACCTTCGGCTCTAATACCAATCTGTCACACCCCCAACCTACTGCGGAAATGCCGGGGCAAACCGATTGCTCACAGCTTTTCAAAGGTTACTATCATGCAATATTATTTAAATGACAATATATATTTAATTCGATTTAATAATTCACATAATTCAAGTACAAAATACAACTTATTAAACAAACAACAATTACAAATTAAATTCTTGATTAAATATTTTCTAAATTAAATTCTTCACTAAGTCTACGCCAACCTGCATTAAATTCCTATGATAACCTACATATGCGTATAAAATAGAATTTTGTCAACAACACATGTTGAGTGAGTAAAACACCAGTTTAAGACACAATAACAATAATATATAGTAAATAAAGAAAGATGCAAACTGTTCCTGTGAGAATAAACAGTTAAGCCATAGCACATACACAAATAATCAACCATAAAGAAAGGCCTCAACCAATCCATATAAATGAACATTGGTTACCAAGCAAGGACTAAACCGTTGCCATAAAAATGGACATCGGTTGCCGAAATAAGCAAATAGCATTCAAATAAAGCAAGTAAGCAAATAACAAGTTAAGCATAAACTGATATACACACAAGGGTTAACAATTGCAGTTTTGAATACTAGATAATAGTTAAATATATAAGATACGCGCATGTCCCCAAAAAGGTTTAAAAATAAGTAAAAAAAATGGGGAATGATTACTCAACTTAGCAATAAGCAAAAGATACACGAATGTGGTAAGAACGGTAGTAAACAAGAGTCACACTCTTCGTCGACGAGAAATCCTATGTAACAATAATCGATGAAATAAATAACTATGATATCAATAAGGAATCTAAAGCTAGGTAGACGCTCGATAGTTGATGACCGAGTATAATCTTACGAAAGTTGAATATCCATTATAAAAGTTTTATCGTAAATAACATGACTTAATTGAATAAAAATATACATAAAAAGACTTAAATAATTATTTATAAAACTTTTTAGTTTACATAAAAATATTTGTTTATTTAAATATAGAAAATATGCTTAATTTATATATATATATATATATATATATATATATATTATT
Source organism: Bidens hawaiensis (assembly GCF_021521415.1). Classification (NCBI taxonomy): domain Eukaryota; kingdom Viridiplantae; phylum Streptophyta; class Magnoliopsida; order Asterales; family Asteraceae; genus Bidens; species Bidens hawaiensis. The sequence continues at coordinate 513 of NW_027502418.1, read as the reverse complement.
TTTATCCATGAATCGGAAACGCGATTAGTTAACATGTTGGTTTTTAAGAAAATAATAGTTAATTGCAAGTTTCATAATACTTATAACATTTAATTATGTGAATCAACATATTAATATAATTATTAAAACAAGTTCCAAAAATAATATAGATAAAAATGGGTCTGGGGGATTTGAACCCGCACCCCCAGCGCTAAACTATTAACACAAACACAATCGTCCAACTGAACTAGCTGAGCAATTTTTTTATATCTCAGAAACATAAATAAATAACCAGAAGACTAAATACCCAGATAGAAACATGAACCCTAACAATATCAATTCGATCTATCCTGACACAATCAATCAAATTGATATTGGGTTATTGATGAGCATCATAGTGCGATCCTATTGATGTAATTAATTACCTCGTATGTCTCTATTTGATGGGTTAACGAAGAACAACAAGTGACGGCCAGAAACGAACTCAGAAACGTGATTCGCAGATAGTAAAAGTTAAATTGGCTTTGGGGTATT
>NW_027502417.1:0-61422 GCF_021521415.1 Bidens hawaiensis | reverse complement strand
TTCTTGGTGTAATGGTCACTAAGGATGGTTTCAAGGTGAACCCTGAAAAGGTGGAAGCCATCCTTGAAATGCCTTCACCATCCACCATGAAAGAGGTTCAGAAGCTGAATGGTAGATTGGTGTCAATCAACAGGTTCCTAGCGAACCACGCCAGCAAATCTACTCCATTCGTTAACACTTTGAGGAATTGCTTGAAGAAGAGCCAATTCAAGTGGACGCCTGAGGCTGAGCAAGCTTTCAGTGAGATAAAAGAATGTCTCATAAAGCTGCCCGCGCTCACAGCTCCACTTCCTGGCGAAACCCTTACATTGTACTTGTCAGCTGGAGACCGCGCCATCGGCGCAGTATTATTGGTGGATCGCAAGGGGATCCAAACGCCAATATACTATGTGAGTCGGGTGCTGACAGACCCAGAGACGCGCTATTCCATCATGGAAAAGTTAGTTTTGTCACTAACACACCGCGTCGCGCAAGCTTCACAGATACTTCAATGGTCATCCGATTGAAGATCTGACAGGTTACAACATCCAGCAAGTCTTGCGACGCCCCCGCGCTCTCCGGAAGGCTGACAAAGTGGGCGCTGGAATTGGGTGAACACACGATCACTTATAAGCCCCGTCCAGCAATAAAGGGTCAAGTTTTGGCGGATTTCATCACGGAAATACCAGAGGGAAAGATTGAAGAAGCTCAGCGCGAGGTAGACCCTCCGCGAGCAAATGATGAAGAAGATGTTTGGAGGCTATTCACTGATGGAGCCTCCAACAGCGAAGGGTCCGGCGCAGGCCTCAAACTGGTGGACCCTGATAATCATGAATATACTTATGCTATTAGGTTGGACTTCAAGAGTACCAACAATGAGGCTGAGTATGAAGCCCTGCTGGCTGGTCTGCGCATTGCGCGCAAGTTTGGAGTTAAAAGGCTAGAGGCACATGTTGATTCTTACTTGGTAGCTGCACAGGTCAATGGCCTTTATGATGCTAAGGAGAACACCATGCCTCTATATCTAGAGCAGGCAAAAAAGCTCGTTGAGCAGTTTGACTTCTTCAAAATCATACACATCTCGCGCAGCGAAAACAAGTCCGCTGACGCGTTGAGTAAGATGGCATCAACTAATTTTGATCACTTTGGCAAAGATGTCAGGGTGGAAGTGATGAGCAACCCGTCAGTGCAAACGCAATCGGTCCTTGTAATTCATACAACCCCTTCATCCTGGATAACTCCAATAATGGAATTCCTGAAGGAGGGGACGTTACCGGACGATCGCGCACAGGCGAGAAAGATAAGAGACAAGGCGCAGAACTATGAACTACTTGATGGTACATTATATCGACGCTCTTATCTTGGACCGCTCATGAAATGCCTGGATGCTGAAGAAGCAAGCTATGTGATTAGGGAGATTCACGAAGGAATCTGCGGCATACACGCTGGCCCGCGCATGGTGGTTGCCAAGGCAATGAGCTCGGGCTACTATTGGCCAGGCATGTACTTGGATGCGCTAAAAGAAATACAAAAATGCAAGGCATGTCAGAGCTACGCGCCAAACACCATGCGGCCAAAGAACAACTTGATTCCGGTGACCTCTGCATGGCCTTTCCACAAATGGGCCATTGATATTGTGGGGCCCCTGCCGCAAGCGCAAGGGCGAGTGAAATTTTTGGTAGTGGCGATAGACTATTTCACAAAATGGGTTGAGGCCAAGCCACTAGCAAAAATCACAGCTGAGGCGATGAAGCAATTTATCTGGAGCCACATCATTTGCCGTTTTGGCCTTCCTATGGAAATTGTGAGCGACAATGGCAAACAATTCACTGACAGGAAGATATCCAGCTGGCTCAAAGAATTGCACATCAACCAAATCTTCACTTCGGTCTACCACCCTCAGGGGAATGGCCAAGTGGAGCGCGCGAATCAAAGTTTGTTAAATGGGCTGAAGAAAAGGTTGGAGGGAGAATCCCATTCTTGGGTCGAAGAGTTACCTAATGTCCTGTGGGCGCACAGGACATTAAGCAAAACTAGCAATGGCGAATCCCCGTTCAGCCTAACCTATGGGACAGAGGCTATGATCCCAGCAGAAATTGGATGCCCATCCCATAGGGTACTCATGATGAGCAAGACTGATAACGAGCGCGAAAGAAGATTGGACCTTAACTTGCTTGAAGGGCGCAGAGAAACGGCTATCATCAATGAAGCCAGATACAAGAAAAGGATGGAAAAATATTATAATCAGCGAGTTAAAGAGTGCCACTTCAAGAAAAATGATTTTGTCCTTCGAAACAATGAAGCTAGCCGCGCAATACCCCCAGGAAAAATGTCCCCCAATTGGGAGGGACCTTATCAAATTTCAGAAGATTTGGGGAAAGGCGCGTACACTTTAAAAGATTTGAATGGAAAAAAGATACCGCGCGCGTGGAACGCGGCACAACTTAGAAAATGCTTCATGTAAAAGTTCAAATATGTAATCAAGGCTTTTAAGCCATCATGAATGAGATTCGCGCTATCTTTCAATATTTGTTCTATTACCTTTGCATACATGTTTCACACTTCCTTTATTAATTTGGAGCAATATGACAACACTATATTGACTTCAAAACAAAATAAAACGAAGTAAAACATACATGCGCGAGCCTTAGCTCAAACGCGTTAACGAGTCTCAACTCTAAAACGTCAGGGCCTTAGCCCAAAACAGAGAGCCTTAGCTCAAAACACTCACAAACATCCATCTTACATCCCGCGCAGCCTGATCATAAAAATCCTTAAACACAACTAAGGCAAAGTACATGCCCTATCATAGTTGTTAAGGTCTCAGGTCGAGGTCGCGCGCGGAATCATAGTGGATATCTGAGTAACACATGCTGACATGTAATGGCTAAAACTCATACTTCCATATAAAAACCACGTGACAACGACGCGCAAAAAAGGAGTAGCAAAAAGTCATCGCGCATGTCAGCATAAACAAGATACTGCGAAACCACTTACAAAATAGGACTATGGTTAAGTGAATAATTTCCTTACAACCTTGTTCTTATTTTAACGTGCAAGCATATCTTATATCTATACAAGCAAACATGAAAAGATGAAGGGAAATGCGCAAGATGTGAAAAAGGGAAAACAAATTTTATTCCATAGCGTTGAAATTTACAAGTATGATGAGTTACAAATTACAAATAAAAATAAAAACATGAAGGGCTTCTCAAGTCTCCACGTTGACACTAGCCTCTTCATCATCCTCATCATCGCCCTCGGCATCTGGCGCAGCCTGCTCCTCTTCATCTCCTAACTGACCATAGTCAAGTTCTTCCTCCTCATTGGAGTCTTCTATCACGACGGTGTCAGGGGCAGATTCATTCGCCGCGCCAGAAGCGCTGGCAGGGGCAACATCCCCCGCGCCACCATCATCGCCACCAGCCCCCTCGCATTCATCGAGCAACTTCTTTAGCGCGCCGAGGTCGGGCTGGTCAGCAAGCGCAGCAATCTGCAAATCAATAGAAAAGTACTGAGTACAAAACACTTGGAAAATTAATCAAGTAAAACTCATTAAGGTCAAGGTACCTGCACAAGGATGGGGATGGGAGTAGTCATATACTTCTCCCCCACCGCGGCCATGTCCGCGCAGGCCGCCTCGCTCTTGTAAGGGTACTCGGATGGGTTCTTCTTCAACATACCATATTCGTACCCATCCGTAAACCCTTCAGCTCGACCCACCAAGCGCGCGGCAGCATTGCAGTCCATTACAAGGGCCTGAAACTCGGCAGAATATTTCATCGCCAAAGCGCAACGAGTCATGCCCTGTGACACTAGCCATTGGCGATCCTGCGCGAGGCCAGCAACAGACGTCTCGAGGGCAGGAACCTGGGAGTTTAATAACTCCACAGTTTCCTTGGTCTTTTTTAGCTCCTCTCTATCAGACGCTACTGCCGCCAAAATTTCTTCTTTTTCCGCCTGCGCAGCATCAAGTGCTTCCTGGCTAGACGCTGCCGTCGCCAGGGCCTCATCTCTATCGGCCTGCGCGGTCGCCAAATACTTCTTCAGGCGCGCAACCTCGCTCTCCAGTGATGATTTCTCAGTGATACTCTGGACGATAGCTTGGTCACGCGCCTCCGCCTGCTGTTCCAAGACACGCACTCTCCGCGCGTACTTGGCAACTTCGGCCTCTGCAACCTGCTGCTTCTCCCTAGCAGCTTGGAGCTCATGCCCGCGTTTAGTAAAGGCGGTGTTGGCACTTGCTCGGTTTTCGCTGAGCTCCGCCTGGAGTTTCTCAGCTCGTGCGCGAGCATCAGAAAGGTTCCAGGCGGCCACCTTAGCCTCTCGCTGGGCTTCCACAAGAGCATCGCGTACTTTAATATAATCACGATGAACCTCTTGGGAGGCAGCAAAGAAAGCTGACCCAGCGAAAATGTGATCATTAAGCAAGTCAGCGCGGGTGCGCTCCTCCTGATACCTCCTTTCAGTAGGAGGCACGGCATGAGCCCAGAAGTCCTCGCATACGCCCATGGATTGGAAGGAACTGTCTTCATTAATATTCCATCTCGGGCGGTAAACGTGGTCACCTTCCTGCAAAACACAAGAAATGTTCTAAGTCATAAACATACTTATATGGAGGTACGCCCAGCGGAGCAACAAATTAAAACATACCTGCGGGGATGAAGCAGAAAAGTCAGCGCCAGCCCCACCAGAAGTATGCGCTGCGAAGACTTGTGGCATCGCAGGGCTGGCGCGGCCTCCCAAGGAGCCCTCAGCTTGAGCCCCCTCATCCTCCTCATCTTCTTCAATAGGCCTCTTCTCCTGCGACCTGGGGGGCTCCAAACCAGCCTCGCGGAGAGGGCTGCGCGTAGGAGGAGGCGAGGGAGGTCTCGACGCCGCCAGTTCGGCGCGCAATACGGCTTCCTGCTCCTTTGTAACCCCAATAAGGGGAGAATCAGCACTAGCAGGAGCAGGACCAGAACCAGCGGCGCCGCCAACGGCGCCAGGAGTGTCACCGGCAACTTGTACGCCAGCTACAACTCCTATGAACAAATCAACAAGGAAAATTGGTTTATGACTGGATCCAAAAGAAAAAATTCAGAAGACAAATGTGCAAAACATACCTTGGCGCAATTCTGTTCGCGCGGCGAACATCGCCATAAAGTTCATTATACCCTTCTCAGAGGGTAGAACGGGGGACTTCGAAGCAGACCCCGACGCAGCCTCAGCACCTTGTGGCGCCTGCGGCTGATCTGCAACCGTCGCCGGTCCTGCAAACATTCAAAGGAGCAAAGGTTTAATAATAATTCAATCAGATGAGGATAAGCAAAGTATACCTGTCGCAGGCGCGGCACTGCTTCTCTCTTCAGCCGCGCGAACGGAGGAGGTGACGCCACCATACCTCAAGTGGACAGGAGGTCTGCCCACTTTCACAGGCAGGGAAGCTAAAGAACCCATGGTGGTAAACACCTGGGTTTCCTTAGGTCCCTTCTTTTGAGCATGGGGATGAGCGACAGGGGTGTCATCTTTCTTTTGTCTTTTACTGCCCCCTGCGCCTGATTTCCCCTTAGCTTTGCGCTTTAGTAGGGGCGCCTCCTCTTCCTCATCCTCCTCCGCGAGCTCCAGCTCGTAGTTCTCCAGCGCATCTACAATACATGCAACACAAGTGTTAGCAAAATTTGGTATTCTCAAGGAATAAACATAAGTGTGAAGGCTTACCAGGCGCGTCGCCATCAAAGTCAAATTCCAGATCCACTGGGATGAACATGTCATCGAAGCGATCTGGGAAAACAACCTCCCCAGCGCCAAGCGCGACGGAGCCACCCTCCACTTGATCATCATAAGCGGCGTGGATATAATCCTTGGTGACTGCGCAAAAACAAGTCAACTGATATCAGAAAAAGAATTATGTTCGCGCAGAAAAAGAAATAAAGCAATGAAATAAACTTACACAACCCGTCGACTTGGATAACGGGGCTCAAGCGCGCTGTCGGCCCATAGCTTACTCATGCCGACCCCCACCAGCGCCTCCTCGCAAATTTTCTTCGCGGGGGATGGTTCATCGGTCAGCTTCTTAACCCAGGCGCCAGTTGGGTTCTTAATAACATCCGCATCCGCGGGCGCAGAATCAATTGCGCGCATCGTCATGCGGATGGGGATTACACCGGCCCTAATGTAGAAGAACCTCTCAGACCAGTCATGAAGGCTCTTGAATGAAACAGTGGAGCACTTCACCTTCTGACTGCGAGGAATAAAAGAGAACCAATTGTCTTGGATCTTGGCCTTATAAAAATACTGAAAGCGCCGAGGGGTAGGCTCCTCGCGCTGGGATTTGCACATGAACTCAAAGTGAGTCATGCGCACGAGTCCAAAAGGATGGACTTGGGATATATGAATCCCATAGAACTGCAGCAGTGCACCCACAAACCTTGTAATCGGGAGACGAAGGTTGCAGTGGGTGAAAAAATGGCTATATAAGGATATATAACCGGCAGGCGGGTCCGCCGCCGATTGCCCGGCCTCAGGCAACATGCAGCCAAACAGGGTGGGAAAGCCCTGAGAGGCGATAAGGCTGTCAAGATCAGCCTGCCTCAATTTGCAGGGGATTTCATTCCACCTCCTCACCACCTTGGTCCTCCTTACCTCCTCCGATGAGCCCTCAGCAACCTTCTTCCCCTTGCCTTTCTTCTTCAACGTCGACATCACTACGGATTTAACGCGGCGTTTTCGGGAGACGATTGAAGTGATCGACAGGTTCGACGAGTCCGAGCTATCAGACATACAACTGTCAAATCTAACAACGGAAACTTCTGAACAACAGATATTTCAGAAGACAAAGAAAGAAAAAATCAGAAGAGAAAACAAGAAGATGAAGGATAAAGAACTCCAAGGGCTGGCTTTTATAGGCCGAGGAGAGAGAAATTTGGGTGCTGAACGGACTTCACGCGCCCCCACTCGCAGGTAATAGCCAACGCGAGCGCGACACGTGTCCCTGACAACTGTGTGAGAGGACACGAAAAGAAAATTACGGCGGGTGCCAGACTTCACGCGCCCCCACTCGCAGGTCTTGGCCAACACGAGCGCGACACGTGTCCCTGACAGCTTGTGAGGGGACACGAAAGGCAACTGTAGCACCTCGAGCACACGAAATGTCTGACACGTCTCCATCACTGACCCACGTCAGCAACCGTCACGTACATGGACGATTCGTTTCAACCAAATGGATAGAACTTCGCGCAATGATGGAAACAACCAAGAAAACGACAAAACCCCTTTCAAAGGACCAAATCAGTAAGTCTAATATCTATCTTACCGCGCTCGCGCGAGATAAGACACACATTAGACTGGGGGGGCTTGAAGAGGTATGTACCCGCCTCAACACCGAGCAAGGCGGGTCAACCCACAAGATAAACACATTATGAAGGCACAAAGCCAAAACCTATGCGCATGGCGCATACAAAACATGCTCAGGCATCATATGCCCAGGCACACATATGCTCGCGCATCACATATGCGCGCGGCGCATATCACATGCTCGTGCATATCACATCTGCCCAGGCACACATATGCTCGCGCATCACATATGCGCGCGGCGCACCAGCGCGCGGCGCATATCACATGCTCGTGCATATCACATCTGCGCATGAAATATCTGCGCGTGAGAATAAAGAGAAGAACTCGCGCATCCTCAGGATGGGCGCATATCACACATGCACATAATCGACCTCGCCCTTATCCAAATCAGGATTAGGGCAACCTTGATTGTGCACGTCAGACAACCTTCCAGAAGGCATCTTTTTAAGGAATAAGAATATGCTGATGTTGACAGCTGCCAAATGAAAGGTCGACAACTCAGCATGACACATGTGCTACCACGTGATTACAACCAACGAGAAAGCGCCAGGTGTCCCAGAGGACACGTGGCGCAGTGCGATTGGAGGAGGCCAACGAGGTTGAGCCTAATCAGTGGAAACCCTAGCACTATAAATACAGCATCAACTCCACTTTGATGGACACATTCATACTCAATCATTGACAGTTACAGACACATTGATTCACATTGAAGCATATTCAATCACACAATCATACAGAGTAACATACAGTATTCAGCTATTAAGCAATACTCTCCCAATTCCCTTACTCACACATTATTATCTTCTCCTACACATACTTATTCTCACGCCGGAGGGTTACCCCAAAGAGGACCCCTCTGTCCCTTTCTGAGGGGTAAGTAACGGCGCTGTTCATTTTGTAGGTGGAAGAACACTGATCCAGAAGAACCATCGGTGAAATAGTATAATCACATCCGAGGAAAGTAGATCTGCTACCAGTGAGTAGATCCACGTTTCTTCAGGATAAGATGTGAATACTATTTTAGAATGAGATTGGAGCTAAGGGATAATATGTGAATGCTAAGAAAACATCTTTGTGAATTATGTTTATTCTTTTCTTTGTTAGATTTAACGGAATTTTTTATTTTTATTTATTTTTGCTTTTTTTACATGTTAACATGCAGACCCATTTTATCTAATAAGACAATATAACTCGGGTGTATTTTTTTGCGAGCGTTTGTTGTTTGGTCGGTTAGCTTCTTGTTAGTGTTTGTTTTTCAATAAAATTGGCTGTTAAAACAAAATCTAATAAGATAATATACAGCCATACAGGTTCGTCGTCTTCTAGTTTATTTACAAAATCTATAAAAATTCACTACATTTGTAGAAAATTCAAACTTATCAAAAAAATTTTAATATTATTACCCAAAATTTATATTTTAACATGTGTGATGCCTTCAATATTAATATTTTATACTAATACGCGGATTTAGGTGCAGACAAAAAAAAAGGCATACACTTGTCTTCAAAAAGAAGATGACTTTTTAAAAAATGACCAGCATGGCTAAACTTCTATTTGATCACATCAAATGACATTAATCTGAATCCTTGAATTGCCATTTTGTATACCAACACATATTACCCAAAAATGAGAGCTGAAGCTGCATCTACTGAGGGTCCGTTTTAACTAACCAACCATTTACAAGTGTGATTTCTACACTAAGTTTTGCATCCCCTTCTAAGTCTTTTCAGTGGTTGAAGAAAATCATCCTCATCCTTACTTTCTGTTGACTTCTCCTCACTTTTTGTTGACTTCTCCTTGCAGTTGTACCCCGTTCGTTTCGAAGAAATCGTGATAACTCCACTCTCTAACTTCTGTTCTGGCATCTCACATTTCCCATTCACCGGCTTCATATAGCAAAACCTTCAGTTGAAAATTATATCACATATAACTTTTATTCTTTTAAAATAATAATAATAATAATAATAATATACCATTCTAAAGGAAGTGTCTTGCTATCAAAGTCAACTGGTAAAGTTCTCCATTTCCTACACTTGTTGCATTGCACCCACTCGCGATCAGGTTTATACCGCTCACCACCTTTTTTCTGCACCATAAAACCCTGAATTTGTAAACTGTCATTACAAAATAAAAATAATAATAATAATAATTAAAGGTATGAGACTTACCACATTGACCTTGTCGATAGTGTTATCTAAGTACTCGTCTACTTTTTTACTTAGCCAGTCTTCTAGAAAAGCATAAGGTTCACAATCCACAAAACTTTGTTTGTTGTTATGCACCCAAACCTTTCCATTACAATCATCCTGCACAATAATAACCATGCCAACAAATGTGGCATCAGCGGCCTTAACAAATATATATTTTTTAAGAAGCATACCATCACATTGGTCACGTCAATGACTCCAACAATGCCATGACTCTTTTCGCCATTATGTATCATGCATCCAACTCTTTTGTATGCCTGTAAGAAGCATTACGGATTTAAAACAAACATTAAGAAAGCTAACACAAAAAGGTATAAACGTACCTCGATCAATCGACCATGCCAATATACGAAAATTCCACAATTACCCTGCTCCAGGTCTAGCTGAGCGTGTCCAAGAATGAGTTCAACTGGTTTTCCCAAAACAAAACCATTTTCTATGCTGGTTTTGTGTAGAAATTTTGCTAATGGGCGGCTTTTAACCTGTTGCACGTTAAGTTAAGCGATCATACTGATAACACAAAACCAACTTGAAAAGGCGATTTACATACCAATGAACCTTGGACTTTTATCTTCATTCGTGGATCTAAAAAGATGACTTCTAAATAGGATCTGAGTGAGTAATCTAATGGAACCTGAAGATCACATTTAATTATTATATGCATGCAGACTTTATATGGATTTATATGACAAAATATTTCATACACACACCTGTTTGGTCATTTGACCAAGACGAGATCTGGGCCTACGTGAGCGAATATAAATGTCACCTTGGTCAAAAGAACTAACACCATTCATCCCGTTGACCCATTCAAGAGAATATGTTGACCCCCATTCATCCAAATTCCATATGTATATTTGTGTCCCAGTACCTTGTCTGTTAAATAAGCCTGCCTTCTCACCAATTAAAAATTTGTCAAACGGTGAGAATTCCTTTATGGCTTTCAAGTTGTTCTTTGATGAAGTTCCAGTCTGGACATTGGTATCAACTTCCATATATTGCCCTTTCCGAGAATACGTTACAATCGGGATCTCAATATTCTGTAGCAGCAAAGAACATAACTAATCGTTTGGGAAAAAAAAGCATAACTTTATAATGAAAATAATGATTTGTATTTCATACATCTTTTCCTTCATTTAGTGATTGGGAAAGAAAAGCAATTGATCTGGAATTTGTTGTCTGAGTAAGAACCAATGCATCTCTGCCAAGTCTCATTGTTCCGGTCTGAAAAAAAAGCATAACTTTATAATGAAAATAATGATTTGTATTTCATACATCTTTTCCTTCATTTAGTGATTGGGAAAGAAAAGCAATTGATCTGGAATTTGTTGTCTGAGTAAGAACCAATGCATCTCTGCCAAGTCTCATTGTTCCGGTCTGGAAATAGTGTCAAAGATCACAATACAAACAGCACCATGAGAGCGTAAACTTAAGAATGTATGCCAATGCACTTATAGATAGACATAATACTAATCATGCATTAAAAAGAAAAAGAAGTTGATTCATGACTAACTATATATAATATTGTATGATATCATATGAGAGCCAAGAAAGAAATACCTTAAATCCAACACCATATCTACCAATATAATTAGGATCGCTTGAATCAGGTTGCTTACGACCAAAAGACACCATTTTCATAATCTCCTCATGGCTCATCTCATGACCATCATCTACAATTGCCAGCATTGGAATTTCCTTATCGACAATGCTAAAGTATATCATGTCAATAGATATATCAAACCTGGTCAACATGGCCAAATAAGTAATGATAGACAAACAAAAAAAATCATAGATACTCATGGAAAGAGTACATTGTTGCTTTGGCATCTCTTGAATTGTCCACAAATTCAGCAATAGCACCAAAAATCCAGTCAGAATGGCTTTGACCAAGGGTTTTCAAATAACTAGGATGCGCACACGCATAGTTCTTCCTTGGACCATTGAAACTTGTTGCACTACGTTCAGATCTGCTACGTTCAGATTTGCAATTAGCCGGCTCACCCATGCGACTATCTTCAACATTAACATGTTCTAATTGAATAACATAATTATCATTTTTCAAATCTGACCAAAAACAAAGCAAATAAAATAAACTATTCCTCTATGACATCATGAACACATCACAATCCATGTGTACCAATTATAGTGATAGATATTCTAATGTGTATGATAATGACTAGTTTTACTTTATGTTTTTGCATTCAATTCAAATATTAAAGGGTCACTAGAAAAAACAGTTGACATTGTAAACCATATGGAAAAGAACACATGGTATCAATTTAAAAGCAGCCTGTATGCATTATATGAAAAAGAAAATTTGGCATCTGAACAATCTTCAGACATCCTAATAATGATGATGGATAAAACAATGAATATAAACAAAAGGAGAAAGATAATGCACAATGAAAAGAAAACTAACCAGATTTGGCATGGCTTTGACTTCTGTTGGCACAATTTTCATGCATTAGATAGTGGACCACTGCATGACTGTATTCTTCATCCAGCCTGGATGGAAGAATGTAAATCTGACCACTCTCAGTGCATGCAGAAACAGCCTTCAAGAGCATGTTCAACCAGTAAGAACATACTAAAATAATGAAAATAGTTCCATACTTGCGGTATTATCTAGAAAACATGATAGCAATTTAAATAATGCTTCATTTTGTAGGGATTATAGAGCTATGAATGCAAAGTGTGTTCATGATGGCAATTAAATGAACCATAAATATTACTTTCGGATGGTGGTAAATTATTTTAAACTGAAAATCTAGAAACCTAATTAGGAAAACAAACTCATATGGAAAATCTGTAAAACACTTCCAACTTTATTTTTATATTTGGCCTCAAGATATTATAAATAACTGCTTGATCACCATAAGACAAGATAGATCAAGAAATTTAACAGCTTTAGAAATAGTATAATTAAATAGTAATTTAAACTTGTCTTTATTTTGATGTTTTATCATACTAGGGAGTCTTTCATTCAATCTCATTACAAGTGTAAAAAAACCAAGCTGGCTTGTGTGCTATTCAAGATCAGCTTGTTAAAAGCTCAAATCAAGCCTAGCTTTAACAAGCATGGGCCTTAAAATAAGCTTGTTTAATAAATGAGCCCTAGCCTAAACGAGCCAGTTACTTTTATAAACTTTTAAATTTATTATTATATAAAATAATGTTTAATACAATAAAATAAATAAATAACATATATAATTAATAAATGTATAAAAATTAAAGGGCTCACGTGCGATGCGTCGGGGAACACAAACAATAGAAATCACGCAACATGTTCGCTTTTTAACTAAAAAACCTAAAGGAATACCATATTTATTATTCAAATCTAAGAGAATAAAATGCTCATTTTTATGGTGTAGTTTTTTTTAAAATATATTAACATTTGAAAAACTCAATTATGTGGATTAAAGCCCTTCTTTAAAGAAGTCCTCTAACTAGATCAGCTAAGTGGGTAGCAAGTTACGGCCGTTCAAACATGCCGAGCTCAAACTTTAAAAACAACTCAAGCAGAGATCTGCCCATGGATCATGCAGATCTTGAGAAAAACAAACTTTAATATAGACTAGATATAGATTATTAGATAAAAAAACAAACCGAGCTCGATCTTGAGAAAACGACTCACGAGCTAAACTCGGGCTTGGCTCATTTACACCCCCTATTCTCATTCGCTTTGCAAGTAAATTACAAATTAAAACAGACATGGGAAGAACAATTTAACACCTTTGTAGATTGTTGGAGGAAACTCAAGAACTTATGCCACTCATTATTTTGTCGCGTATCCTGATAAGCTGGGTAGATATTAGTGCAATGTAATCCGGAGGGAACCTCTTCTTCCTTTATGTATTTGATAATGTCCCAATTCCTAAAACTATAATACATTCAACAGCGACTCAATAAACAACAAATACAAGTAGCATGGACAAATGTAGAACACTTTCACAAAAAAATATTGAATGATAAAACAGCCCTGTAGGCTTTCAATATGCGCCTTTCATGCAAAAACACTCTAAATGCAGCTTGTGGAAGTTATTCTTATATCTTCAAGCAAAGGGGGTAGATATAAAAGCTATAAGAAGAAATCTTATCTAAAAGATTTCAATAGATCAAAGAAAGAAAGGAAGTAGTGAGCCTACTCTGCAATTGACGGTTCCGAGCATTCGACCCGCATATACTTTTTCGGTCGGCCTTTAGCATCACATATTGAAATCCAACTGTAATACAAAATTATTAAGGTATAAGTATGTACATTACATCCCACTCAAAACCTCATTGTTTTGAATTATTATTTATTCTCAAAAAGTCATACCATAATTTGAAAGTGGTGGCAAAGAAAATAAAGATTAAAAAAAAACATTTTTAACTCAAATTTTAGTTTGTGTTCATTGGGCTCAAACAACAAAATTTTCCTTTTCAAATATGATGCCCAAAAGGCAAAGAAAATGTGCATCATAATAAAAAAAAGCGTTTTTAAAAACTTTTTTGAAAGTCTTGAACAAACATAGTAATCAAGACAACACTATTAACAGCCTTACATGTTACTAAATAAACCGTTATGTGTTTACTAAATAAAAGTGGGTGATGGAGAATAGAGAAAAATGGATGTAGACTTGAGAGTTGTCTTATTTTTTTGTTATTATACTTGCTCAAATAATACATAATCAAATATATAATAATCAACGTTTTGCAATCCATAGTATTAGATTTACTTATCTATGTAAACATTAACTATACTAATTAACCATATATGCAATTCTACATGCTTAGTCCCTAATGTGACCCTAATAGTTCTCATTGCAAATAAAAACCACATTAAAGTTTCCGCTCTTATACTTTTTTGAGCCTCTCATGCTTCGAAACTGTTAGCTACAAATTGTAAGAACATAGAAATTCAGAGAAGAAAGGAAAATTCCCAAATCATAGCTGTCCATCTCATTAACAACCAGGGTAGTTGTACAACTGAAAACGACTAACGACCAACTAATTCGTCCAATTATTACATTCAGACACGATTGATCCCTGAACAATCTAACAATTACATTTAACCCCCCCTCAACTACTGTTTACTAGCTAACACAACTCCCCCCCCAAACGAATTCTTGTCCTCGAGAATTAAACTCTGGAAAACGTAATTCAAACTCATTTAAATCTTCCCAAGTAGCATCTTCTAACGGTAGGCCTTGCCAGTGAACCAGCACCTGAGTAGCTTGACGATTACGCTCGCGAACCAACCGACGGTCAACAATCGAACGAGGTTGCAACAAAAATCTTGGACCAGTAGGCAATGGAATGGAAAGCTGATGGTGGCCATAAGCTGGTTTCAATAAGGACACATGAAATACAGGGTGTAGTTGCGTCTCCACTGGTAAGTCCAATTTGTAAGCCACTGTACCCATTTTCTCAACAATTAAAAAAGGCCCAAAATACTTGGGACCCAATTTAGAATGCTTAACTTTTCTCAATGAATTTTGAACAAAAGGATGCAGTTTCAGGTACACCCAATCACCAATTTCAAACTGCCTTTCACTCTTTTTTTTATCTGCATATTGTTTCATCCTATTCCTAGTTTGAGACAAATTATGCTTTATGTTAGTGATCATCACTTCCCTATCTTGGTGGAATGATATGAGACAATTTTCTTGAACTAATTGGTTTAAGCCTTATAGGTGGTGCATGCAACAAAGGAATGTTGGCACTACTAAATCCTCTATTACCATAATCTGTAGTTTTAGGAGCAGAAGATGAATAATTGGAAGATCTAATAGGTTTAGGATTATGATTTTGAGCCACAGAATTGTTATCATCCTGAACTCTCGCCAACATGTAAGCCTCGGGTAAACTCTTAGGTCTAATCAGTTTCACAGGGTTTCCTATCTCAGTTTTAACAGCTCTAAGAAACAAACTAATTGCATATTCTTCACAAATACTTACCCTTGTCAAGGCTAAGTCAAATTCTTTACAAAACTCATTAAGAGGCTGTTCTGTTTGTTTCAAATCTGCCAAAGAAGCTATAGCATTCTGATTAAGTACGAATCCGAATCTTGATGTTATAAACCCCCTATACTCAGGACATAACATTCCCTCAATAACATTCCCAAAGAAGCTATAGCATTCTGATTAAGTACGAATCCGAATTAAGTACGAATCCGAGGCTGTTCTGTTTGTTTCAAATCTGCCAAAGAAGCTATAGCGCCAATGTTTTGAAACCATCTAACTCCATGAGATTCTTGTTTACAGCAGATTCTAAACGAATCAAAGTCTGGTCATGTTCTTGAACTCGTTGTTCCATTGTTTGATTACGAGTCGTCATACCACCAAGAATTAGGTGAAATTGATCAAGCAATTGATCAACTAGAGCGAATTGAAACAAATTTGAATGGAATTCTTAGGGAAACTGATCGATCGGTGATCAATTTAAGGTAGACAACAATTTAGGTCAAATTTAGGGCAGAAACGAATTAGGGATTTAGGACAGAAACGAATTAGATTGAAATTGATCAAATAATTGATCAATTAGGTCAAAAAAATTGAAAGAAATCAGATAGAATTGAATGAAACTGAACGAACAAGTGATCAATTTCTCGATTTAAAACGAAACGAACGAAGATTTGATCGAATTGAATACAGAACACCGAGAATCGGTAGCTCTGATACCAATTTGTTAGCTACAAATTGTAAGAACATAGAAATTCAGAGAAGAAAGGAAAATTCCCAAATCATAGTTGTCCATCTCATTAACAACCAGGGTAGTTATACAACTAAAAACGACTAACGACCAACTAATTCGTCCAATTATTACATTCAGACACGATTGACCCCTGAACAATCTAACAATTACATTTAACCCCCCTCAACTACTGTTTACTAGCTAACAGAAACTCAATTAAACCAATCAATCACATCATCCCCTTAAAAAAACCAAAAAAATATAAACGTCTAGTAGTTGAACATGGTACACTGCCACGCAAATGCCCCTATTTTGTAATACCACAACCTAATTAATGGTAACCTCATAACCAAAACGTATGTGATCTAACATACAGAAACTCCATAATCTATATGCATATCCTTATAAAATTTAAAGAAACAACTACATATCAAATCTATGTGCCTACTTTCGTACCCATTCCCTTTATTTTCTTTTCACACATAGGAGAAATCTTAATATGTGTAAACACCCTTTATCTTTATTTTCTCCTTTTTGTGCACAACTATAATGTCAAATATTACAAGCCTTCAAATACGATATGTATCTTTCAACTTTATAACTAGATTTATCCTTTCATCTCTAATACAACACACTCTTCGTGAGCAATGAGCATGGCATACACACACAATACATACATGCACACATGCTTGTATACAACTTTGGGATCACACTCATGCACCAGCAACATGCATGGATGTCATATTGTCATATAAGGATGATAAGACCAAAATATCTTGTTCACGGGGGATCAAAATGTTGAAGCAGTCATGTAACGAAGGGTAATAATAAGTATTTAAAGCAACTTTCATGAGTGTAGAAAGCAATTTTCAATATATCCTCCATACTCAAGTATCATCTCCATCTACTAAATTAAAAGCTTAATCGCAACTTTCTAAGATCGCGGGTAGCAATAACGGTAAATAGTTACAAGTAGAGGCGTTCAAATTCGGAATTTCACTATCCGAACGGATATCCGAAATTCTAAATAGCAATTAAAAAATGGATCTATCCCAAAGTTCTCTCTCATTATTTCAAGCTGCAAACGCATCACTTAGCCTAATACATGTTCGAACAAAAACAAAAAGGCTAGTTAGCCAAATTATTCAATCAACTACAACCCAAAATCAATCTTAGAACCATTATTACCCTTACACAAATCGATTGGTCCTTCAAATTTGAGAGCCTGGAATGACCGAAATAACATATCATAGTGTGAAACTGTAACTACAGATTAAAAGGGAGGTTGTCGCCAAGGGTTGATCCGATGAGGGTAGTTCAAATCCGGTAATGGTGTCTAGTGGAGGCTGTGGAGACTAAATCACCAAAAGAGAGGGAGAGAGACCATAGAGATGAATATTGCAGACCAACGACGCTTAGAATCAGTCAGTTAGGGTTTCTTATTAGTTGTATACTGAATAGCTCGGATCCAAAAATTCTCAGAATTGCTATCCGAATCTGAATCCAAATTTACGGATATTCGAAATTTCGGATAGTTCGGATACGGATTTTCAGATAATTTGGATATGGATTCTTTTAAACACCCCTAGTTACAAGAGTAGTCCATCCTATTGATTATATGCTTCAAGTCTAAAAGACGCCATCCTAAAAACATTCTCATTCTTGCCTATATGACTTAATGAACTAGCGACAGAACTTTGTGCTCGTGTATCTCGAGTTTAGTGTCGTGTTACTCAACTAAGGAAATCATGGCATGACTTTTTCGGCACTGATAAATAGTACCTTTAGGTCATGGCATGACTTTATTTAGTACTGATAAGACTAACTTGGTACCTTGCATAATCGCTTCTCCTTTTCCACGGTTTATACCCTTACCAATAACAACCACCACGATTTATGCTATTAACTTATTAAACCAAATGCAAATAATCTAAACCCTGAAAGTTATTAGAAGCATACCCCTAATCTAAGAAACAATTGCACATCCTACTATAGAAAGTAGAAATCATTACAAGCCAAAACTACTTATAACATATAAACTACTTATAACAAGCCAAAAACTACTTGTAGAAATCATTACAAGCCAAAACTACTTATAACAAGAAAAAAAACATAGCAATCTAAACTAGTTTGTTTTTATTATGTTCTAGATTAACCAAAGACAATGCCATTGTTTCATTTCAGATTAACATAATACACAAGACAACTTCATTCAAGCCTAGATACACAATATTGTACCAAGAACTGCCTTTTTAACAATAATTAACTAAATAAGCTATCATTGTTATTCGGTTTGATGCAATTCGTTAATTTGGTTTTTGTGTGCTAGTTGCAAAATTTTAAACAATAATGTGTTGTTAGATTGACAATTGGGACTGGTTTCAAAATTTAATTTATACATGCACACATACATCACAACGAAGGTTCCTTTTTCTATAGTCCCATGAATGCCTTACCTATGTTTTGTCTTTAAGAAAGACCTAAGTTTAAGTTTTACTAAAGAACATACCTAACTGAAGTTAATTTGCCACAATTTCCATGAAAACCAATCACCACACGCACTACATTGTGGCCTACTTAACCCTTATATACTTCCATAAGAGCATTCTCAATCCATCCTATGGTGTTGTGAACGAATAAGAGAAAATGTTGTGATTTTTTGTATATTTAAAAAGTTCTTGTAAGTGGTTGTGAGTAGATGAGAGAGAAAACATATGATTTGGGTGTAAAAAAGTTTAATTTAATTGAACGGAAGAGAGAAAATGCAATGACTTCTAAAGTAATTTTGGATTTAGAGATAAAGGAAGGAATGAGAATGCTCTAACACCCTTTAATCGTCCCACTTTCTCCAAAGAGTAATCATAAGCTTGTTTTCCATTACTCTTTAATGGCATCCCCTGATTATGGTTATTTTCAATGTTCTCTTTTTCTACCCCATAATCTTATCGGTTTCTCTGATGAATAGTGCTTCTAGTACAAAGTTATTGACATTTATAGAGGTCAGTTTCTCTAACGAGTAGTGCTCCTAGTTCGTAGTTATTGACACTTTAACCACACAACACTTGGAACTTTATGAACAATTATTAATGGTATAACCACATGCTCTTTTTTTGTATCATACATGATATTTAGGGATCGTTTTGTCTAATGAATGTTTAGGGAGCCCATAGTTAATTATTGATACGGATATATTTATCACATTCATACATATACCCCAAATTACCATAAAGCATAAGAGAACCACTTACAATATTCGTTAATACTATTTTTCCCTTGGGTAGCGTTTGGTACGCAGAAATGACAGGTGGAATGAACGGAATCATTTTAAGGGAATAAAAAAAAGATATATGTTTATTCCATGGAGTATAATCAATGATTACTAACGCCCTGTTCTTGAGTTTTTTTAAAGTAGGGAAATGAAAGGAAAACTAAGGATAGTTAAAAAATGAGTGTTCTTGAGTTTTTTTAGGATTGAAAGGAAAGGAGTAGGAGGAGTTAGGAGGGATTAAATTCATGTTTTTTCCCAATAAGTTATCCTTCCAAAAATGGGATGATTACTAAGGATAAGTTTTTTCCCAATAAGTTATCTTTTCCTTTCCTCCAATTTCCTTCCAACTCAAGAACATACCTATTAAAAAAAATTTCCTTCCATTCTCTTTCCTTTCTAATCCTTCCCTCTCCTTTCCTTGATTAAAAAACTCAAGAACAAGACGTAAAGGAATCACATTCCATCAGAAGACCATCACCCCCCCCCCCTTCAATCCATTCCCATCCTACCTTGTTTTTTCGACACCATCTAATGACCACCACCGTCGCTACCACCTGACCGCCACAACTATCATCACTGTCACCGCTATCAGGACCACCACTGCTACCGCCAACCACTATCATCCCCGCCACTATCAGGTGACCACCATTGCTATCACCGCTGCAGCCACCACCAGACCGCCATCAGTAAATGTTCTTATTTTTTAAATAGGGGTAATTTTGTTATTTGTATTTAATTCCCGTTTCCTTTTACGTCTACCAAACAACATAAAAAAAGTGATCATTTCATTCTAAAAAATTAACCAAACAAGACAAAAGGAATGGTAATGATCGATTTCATTCCATTGTCCATTTTATTATCTCATCCATTCTATTTCCTCTAAAATACATTACCTAATACCAAACAGACCCTAGGTCTTTTTGTGTACGCTCTTCATGAACTTTCCTGTGCATTCTTGTCTTAATTGATGCTGATTACAATACGATATCATGGCTCACATTCCTCATATTGCAATTCAACATTTACATATATAGCCCAAATACCTAAAATCATGACGAACCATGTCATAATAGAAATACTTTTAAGTAATAAATTAACCATTCAAAAAAAATCTAAAATATTTAAGTATATGGTTCCCTAAAAAGTCTCTAGGTTCCCCTAAAAAGTCTTTATGTCAAGACAAGTCTTATGCAAAGCCAAGACTAAAGCAAAACGAAAGGGTAGAAACAAGCTAATTGTATGCAAGGAACTCAAAACAAATCTAAGACACAAGTATAAACTCCCCTAAAATCCATAACCTTAATTCTACGAGTCTAGAACTCTTATGCCCGCTCATGTCCTCTAAGATGTGCACATGTACGAAATCCTTCTACATTTACTTATTCCATGTCATTTTAGGTTTTCATCTTTCTTCCCTCCACTTATAAGGTTTCCACAATTATCATAAACGTTGCCATATGTTTACTCTACACATGAGTATACTGTCTCAACTACCCCTCCCTTGTCTTATCCAAACTATATGAATGTGTCTACACATCCACCTCAACATCATTATCTCTCAAACTTGTAATTTCTTATGGATCAGTAATCGGTTCCCTATACAGCTATTGAACCACAACTTTATAGAATTCACCCTTTACTCGTCAAAAACTTCTTATCACACAAGAGATCTGAGTATATTTCAAATGCCCCATGACAAATGACCCTAAATACTTAAAATTGGTACTTAGCATGACAACTTGGCCTCAATTGTATTTTAGGCGTTCTCCTTGGCGTGGTTCCAATAAAGGTACTTGAATTTAGGGCCTAAGATTGCTTGCCACTCCAACCTATCATTCAGGCTCGTTTTACTCTCCACAACTAGCACAAAATCAACTGCAAAAGGGAGGCATCATAAAACTACCACCGAAACAGACTTTAGCTACTCATCCATGATAATACTAAAAAATGGGCTCAACGCATTTCGTTGGTGAAAGCCTATCTTCACAAAAAATGAGGTTGTGCTAGCACAAGAACGTGAGTTTTAGCTCTATCATACATAGTTCTAATTATGCCTATATATCATCACTCGACAAGGTACACCATATGCAAATCTCGCTTCTTCTCCGTAAACTTTTTCATTATTCTCATTTGATGTGTGTATCGTCTCTATAGTTTATCCTTTAAAAGTTAACTAGTATTAAGCCCCCCGAGTTACGGCGGTCGCCGGGGGGGGGGGGGTAAAACCATGAAAAAGTAATGTTAAAACGTTTTGTTTAAGTTGTGTGTTGAAGGGGGCGGACCCATGCTTTGCGTCGAGACTGTCAAACCTAACAAAACTTAGATGTAAAACGTTCAATCACGCATGTCTATTCCGGCATGTTTACATGCAAATATTAAATTGAAACGCAAATAACATAAAAAAAACTAAAAAAGTTTGTTTTTTGTATGTGTGAATTAATGTACAACCCTTTAAGCTAGGGTTACAACTCATTAAGCTTAAGAAGGTGTGTACAACCCCTTAAGCTAGGGGTACAACCCTTTAAGCTTAAGAAAGTTAAAAATTAATATATATAATAATTCTCTCATCAAATATTTTCTTTACCCTTTCACCATTATTTTCCGTTATTAAAATAACATTTCGGGCATGTTTGGGATTCCTTATTTACACCTCCTTACCTTAAATAAGGAGTTTTCCATAAGTTACAAAATCCTAACTTATGAAAATTCCTTTTTCCTTCTTTAAAAGTTAATAAGTTGTATTACCCAAACACTATTTGAATGAATAAAAGTGAATAAGCTATAAGGAGGTAAAAATAAGGAAACCCAAACACCCCCTTCATACCATTTCCACGCAAAAAACATCCCCAATTAAACATGGCCAACATGAGAGAATGATTATTTAAAGTTTATCAACTACAATTACATCAATAGCAAATGGGATCACGAACTAGAAGCGAACCTTTATGTGGCTTTTGCAACTTACGGCATGATTCTTCCATCAAGACAATGCTACCTGATAAATGAAGAAAATAATTAAAGAGTATTCTAATGTATTATGCTTAACAATAAAAATTACACCCACTCAAAACTGGCCTGATATTAACATTTACCAATCTAAATACCATAATATCAAATTTAAAGCATTTATGCATGCTTTTCGAATCAATGCTAGTTTTACCCACTTTAGTTTTGTCCTCTTTACCAACCAACTGTATCTTTTGTATGTTGTTTAACACCTCACTAATCAAAAGAATTAACATAACATGTTATAACATAAATTAACACTAACCAAGTTTCACATGCTCACTGAAACTATTTTTATCTAGTAATCAATTGTTTTTACATGTTAGAATGTTGAAAAAAAATTATTATAAATGTAAAAAAAAACTAGCCTAAATAACGTTATATATAAAAATGAGAAGTGTGGGAAGCCATAATTAATTGACATAATTATAATTGACATCTTTCTCCACATGCAAATCAAATGTTAAATCTCCCGTCATTTTTAAACGTCTATAACCTTTTCATATAATATCTTTTTAAAAATAAAATTCACCATAATAACAAACGTTTTTTTTATCTTTAATATGAGTATGATTTTGTTATATAAAAAAAATTATGTCATTGTGTCTTTTTGCTTACCATTGTGTCTTTTTTCGTCAATGTGTCTTTCTGTTTGTCAAAGTGTTTTTTCGCCATTGTTTCTTTCAATCGATCATTGTGTTTTTTTAAATACTAATAACATCATTGTGTAATAAGATGTAGATATAATGAAAAATACCAACAAATTATCTAATACATAAAACACAATGATGAATATATACTACACAATAACCTGAAACATATAACACAATGGTCTGAAACGTAAGACACTATGGTAAATACATATAACACAATGATCTGAAACGTAAAACACAATGGAATATACATATCACACAATGACTTTAACGTAACACACAATAAACATGATACTATTTTTCGCAAATTAAATGAATGTTGAGCACAATGATTAAAACACAATGATAAGTAGAAAGACAAATGTTGAGCACAAATACACAATGATAAACAAAAAACGAACAAAAAGACACAATGACGTAATCTTTATTTTAGTTTTTATCGTTGATACGAGTACCAATAGGAAAACACAATGACCAAAATCTATAACACAATGCATAAAAACACAATAAACAACCAAATAACACAATATAAAAAAACCCACTAACTTTTTTTGATTTTTAAATAAAAATATGATATTCATATTAAAGATAAAAAAAAAACATTTGTATTATGTTAAAATAATTTTCTAAAACAAATGTCGTATGAAAAAGTTATATACGTTTTAAAATGATGGAGGAATTGACATGTGCCTTGCATGTAGAGAGAGAAAGTCATCATAAATGAGTTATTACCTTCATGTCATTCTTATTAATTTTCATTCTTAAATTTATCTACACTATCCAAATCTAAGATTAATGGATTATATTCCTTCTCACCTTTCTCACTTTTGTTGTACTTTGTATTTTAACTTTACCATATATATATATATATATATATAGGGTTAGTATCATTTAAGGACTCTAAAAATATAAGAACTACTAGTAACTCTTAAAAACCAAACATTTTTAAAAAAATTTTCATATATTAACATTAATCAAGAGTCTTTTTATCATATTTTATATATAATTTTTTATTAGATATATTAATCACAGGTTTACATATGTGTAAAATTTATGTAATAACAAACTTACATATGTGTAAAAGAAAACATAGATATGTATAAAACCTAATTTTCAAAATTGTAATCGTAAATATAGATATACAATATGATAAAACTACACTCATATAACATTAACATACAAAATTATTATAAAACACGTTAGTTTTCAAGGGTTCCTTCAAGTTTTTAAATAATTTAAGACATATGTCATGATGCAATCCTATATACACATACAGACACACACATATATATATATATATGAATTCTAGATATTATCTAGTTACTAATTTTTTTTAAAATTAACTTAAATTAGAAGATAAT
Organism: Bidens hawaiensis; assembly: GCF_021521415.1. Taxonomy (NCBI): domain Eukaryota; kingdom Viridiplantae; phylum Streptophyta; class Magnoliopsida; order Asterales; family Asteraceae; genus Bidens; species Bidens hawaiensis. Next base: position 36,934 of record NW_027502417.1, on the reverse strand, counting down.
ATTAAAAGAAAAATCACTAGTCAAACTAAAAAAAGAGAAAGAAAGAGAGTTGCACAAATGGTCTTTGTGTTGACTAAATTGAAAGTTGGTCCCAAGATTTTAAAAACTATTCCTTTAGTTTAAACATTGGTGACAAGGTTTCACAGTTGGTCCTTATAGTTAACCCCTGTAATTGTGCCTTTTCACATTTAGAATTCTAAAAGAATACTTTTTCACAACTCTAGAACTTCTAGCGTGAACTTTATCAACGTCAATTACGCGTTAAATCTTTAAATTTGCACTAGGCGAAGGTGATGTTCACGTTAAGAGTTCTACAAAGTATTTTGAATAAGGTTCCAATTTTGAACAAACACAATTACCTTAGCTGGTATTAATAGTGAGGGCTAAACGTGCAACCATCTCACAAATGTTTGGATTAAATTTGCAATTTTTTTAACATCTAAGGACCAAGCTTGCTATATAATTAAACCACATGAACCAATTATGCAATTTTCTAAAAAAATAATCATTGAATGGTAACAAGTATGAATGTAAACAAGTCAAGCCGCTCATTAGCTACTCGAGACTGGCTCTCCCATGCTTCACTTATCGTACTCAAGATGGGTTGTGAACCTAAATAAACATAATATGATTTATATAATTTTTATTAAATTATTAACATATATCTATTATACTAGTATATAATAGATATAAGTGAGAGAATGTAAATTGTTGAAAGTTTAAGAGTTTGTACACATGTTTTTGCTTATGGTACAACCTTATTGCAAAGGAAATGCTAAAACTCAATCAGAGATTGAACTAATTTGAACCTGGCGCTTCTTTCTTGCTCTCAAAACAAAACACACAAACCTATTTGTTAGCTCTCCATTTCTAGGTTTAAAAGCTCATAGCTGAAATCCCACAGGTACGCTGCTAACTCCTCAAATCGATTTTAGGTATTCGTTCATTCTAGGTTCTCTGCTCCCAGATCTCGCTCACGTTTCAGTCCAATTTTGAAGGAGTTCTGATCTGAAATCGTTTATATATGGTACAATCTAATGGATAAGCGGCTCAGTGGTCTCGGTTCTCTAATCATTGAAACATGTGTGACGAATTTGGTTCCGGTTGGGTAACTTTTTTGGTTTTCTTTTGCTTAACGGCTCTGTTAATGCCCTATTCCTGATTTTAGTTTTAAGGGTTTTTTAATAATCGTTCAGAAGCTTTGGCAGGACCTCTGATGCACGACTCTAAGCCTATTTAGGTATAGATCTGTAGCATATTTGATTAAATGTTATTACTCTTGATCTGTGTTAGTTTTGGGAATAAATATTGTGTCTGATAAAGACTGATTGTTACAGGAGAATCAGCAATAGAATGCACCACCGGGACCATGGGCAACGATGATTTCTTGGATATTGTTTTTAGTTTCTTGTTTAAACGGATATAAAAGGCTCTAATGATTGGTTGTGTATAGTGAATTTTGTTTTCATTATAATCTATTTTACCTTGGACATTGTCGTTTTCCCTATCGTTTAGTTTTCAGAATTAGGTCACGGAGGGATTAATTTTGTCAAATGTGATGTTAGGTCCGTGTATTTAATGCATGTTGTCATTTTTGCGTAAACAAAATCAGCCCAAAATAGAGGGTTTTAAAGTAACTTAAGATTTTTAGCAACAACTGGACAACTTCCTGTGATTTAATGTCATGACATACATGTTAACGTTAGTAAACGGATGAATAATAAATAAATGTTCATTGATTTTTTAAATTGTTTCAAAAGCGTTTTGGACATTACTGGTATGGAGTAATATTAGTTGGTTCTTTGTTTGCAGGCCTTCAAGTTATCTAATGACTGCAGTGTATGCTGATATATTATCAGTTTATCACAGACATACCATGCATTTTTTTTTATCAAAAGTTGGAAGCTTTAAACTGCTACTTGAGGTAAAGATTATTTTTTTTGTTCTTAAACAAGATGGTAATTATACATACATTTATTATTAGATTTAAATATGCAGACGCAGAACCAGATTATCCTACATATCTTCCACTCTCGTGTTAGGATTAAACGCACACACGAAACTGAACACGACACGAAAGCAATAAACGAACACGAGGATTTAACGTGGTTCGGTCTAAACTGACCTACGTCCACGAGTGGCAACTAGGTATTTCTTTATTGAGTGACAAATATTACAAGTACATAATGTTGTTTATATAGAGACTGAACTAGGGTTAGTAAATTATTATGCAAGAAATCTAAACCGGGCTGGGCTTGGGCCCGACCGCCCACACCCGTCTCCTCTTTTGACTTCATATAATAAACCGGGCCAACAAGGCCTACGAACTCAACAATCTCCCACTCGGAGGCCTTGAGTACTCTCGTCTGCACTCCTGATTGTACTTCTGTAATCTGAACATTAAACTTCTTCTAGTTGCCACCGCCTTCTCATCAATTAACCTGAAGGCCCGTTGAAGCTCCCCGGAGCTCCAACACGTCAGTCATGGCTGAAACTGCCCCTGACCCGTTCTCTGTCCCTACCGGCTCCCACTGTAACGAACTACCGGATCCTGAGATAACCTGAGAACAAACACTCTCCATATTCAGCAAGTAATTCACTGGAGAGACTTTTACAGCTGGAATACTGGTTTTCTTAATCCACTGTCGACCTGGAACTGTAACTGAAACACGACATGTGCTCCCACTGTCACGATGTCCCCCAACTGATTTAACCTTCCTAGCTCGTTCATCCTGAATCTTCACTTTGGCTCTGGGTTTGTTACTTGCAAAACGAACCTTCTTCTGCCCACGAGATTCTGTGAACCGGACTTTGTCTTTCACCAAAACTGGATCCACTTCTTTCGGTGACATATCGACCATATACAACGAACCCATTTTCTTGCCACGAGCAACCACGAGATTCCCTTTGACTACTTTCCACTGCCCATTCCCGAACTTAACATCGTGCCCTTGGTCATCCAACTGCCCAACTGATATCAAACGTTTCTTCAAACTTGGAATAACCCTCACGTCTTTCAAAGTCCAAGAAGTACCGGCTGAAGTTATCAAATCAACGTCTCCCATACCCGTAACCTCTAAAATATCATCATTCGCTAGTCGAACCTTTCCAAAATCCCCAAATTTAAGATTCTTCATCGTTTCACTACAGTGAGTGGCATGAAACGATGCACCAGAATCCATCACCCAAGCATCAACGCTACTCTCAACACTACAAACCAAAGCCTCATCACTACTGACCCCGTCATCTGTGTCGTCTTGTGTAACGTTCACCTCTTTCTTACCATTCGGACACTGATTCCTGAAGTGTCCTTTCTCTTTACAACCCCAACATTCAATATCCTTACGAGTCTTAGACTGACTCCTCTTCCTGCTCCCACTGCCTCGCTGTTTTCCCCTACCTCTACCTTCTGTGACTAGCATATTGCCTGATGATTCACCTGAACTTCTGCGTCTTGAATCTTCTCCCAGAATCAGATCTCGAATCCCATCGAAAGTAATATTTGTAGACGAACTACAAACTGCAGTCACTGTTTGCGACCAACTGTCGGGCAAAGAGGATAATAACAAGAGGCCTTGAACTTCATCATCAAACTTAATGTCAACTAACACTAAGCGGAACAAGATCGAATTAAGATTATTGATATGAGTTGTAACTGACCCACCCTCTTTCATTCTTGTTGTCACTAGCTCTCGGATAAGATAGACCTTATTCGCTGCCGAAGGCTTCTCATACATGTTGGATAGTGCGTCCATCATACCACGGGCTGTGGTTTCTTTCATGATGTTAAACGCCACATCTTCCGACAACGACAAAGTAATACAAGCCCTAGCTTTCTTGTCTAACTTCTTCCAATCTGCTTCTGACAGCTTTTCTGGTTTTTCATCCTCAAACACTACATCCAAGTCTTTCTGACAAAGTAGTGCCTCAATCTGCATCTTCCACCAACCGAACTTCTGTCCGTCAAACTTCTGTATCGAAAACTTTCCGTCTTCTGCCATAACAATGACTAAAACGAAAAACTGGATAAAAAAACAGAGACAGACACAGCAACACGAGCCTGAACTTAACGATTGTTCTACTGAACTCTGTTAAACAATCAACCTATTTAACGTGCAGCGGAATAACGAACTGTAAATCAGAAACCGAAACTTTAAACTGAAACGATAAACCTGACAAACGCGGTTGGCACTGGTTCTAAGTTTCTTTAAATTTCTTCTGACTTGAAACTGTTCTTCAACGAAAATAGGATTTTGATTCGCTGTTATTGACTCGTACTTTGCAAAGTAGGATCTCGACTCGCAAAACTTCTGCCTTCTTTTCAACCTTCCGGTCGATCGCTGGATACGTCGGCTAGCTGCCAACACCGAAAACCTAGATCGACAACCTGAATCTGACCTGTGGCAACTGGTGGCAGCGAAACCCTAGCAGCAGTTAGCGGTAACGCGGCGGAACCCTAGCCCCGATCACTGGTGCGGCGGCGACACGCGGAACTGGTTCACCGTGTTCTTCGTGTGATCCGAACCTAAGCTCTGATACCACTTGTTAGGATTAAACGCACACACGAAACTGAACACGACACGAAAGCAATAAACGAACACGAGGATTTAACGTAATCGGTCTAAACTGACCTACGTCCACGGGTGGCAACTAGGTATTTCTTTATTGAGTGACAAATATTACAAGTACATAATGTTGTTTATATAGAGATTGAACTAGGGTTAGTAAATTATTATGCAAGAAATCTAAACCGGGCCGGGCTTGGGCCCGACCGCTCACACCCGTCTCCTCTTTTGACTTCATATAATAAACCGGGCCAACAAGGCCTACGAACCCAACATCTCGCACATGTACATGAGAAGCTAGCAGTGCCAAATCTTGAGGTGTTTTTCTTTTACTAGGCCTGTAAACAAACCGAACAAACACGAAAAAAGCATTTCCCTGTTCATTCATTTAACTTTAACAGAACAAATGACCGAACATTAATAGTTAAACGAACGAGATTTTTGTTTGTTTGTGTTTGTTCATTGAGAAATAACTGTATGTTCGTTTGTAAATTGTATAAACAAACGGGTCATGAATATAAACGAATGAATATTAGTATAAAAGTGCGTGATACGTTTCGATTCAGAAAGCGAATGCACACGCATCCGGTATGCGATGCTTTTGTTATAAAAAAGCTACTAAAATTTATGTATTGATAATATTAAAACTTTTTAACTTTTTACAAGATTTTAGATTTGGCTCAGATATACTTAAGTTGCATCAGAATTGCACTTATTTTTTTTTTTGCTCCATTTTATATGATTTTAATATTCTTTTGGTAGGCTAGACGAGATGAAATGCAAGAGGCTTTACGCTTCAAGTGACATCAAAACTTTTGGCTAAAAATCTTATGACAAAGGTAAGGTTTGCGTCTACTGTTTATTTTTTTTAGTTGTTTATGATCTGCTGTTATCAGTACGTTTATTTTTTTTACCTGTTTACGGTCCGTTATCAGTATGTTATTGATCATTTTGATATTTCTTGAATTTAAAATAAAATAAGATATCATAATTGTTACTAATTTATGGGTTAACTACCAATTCCTCTTCTATCCATGTTTGGTAGCACCGGTAGATACTAAGTTTTGCGATAAATTATCTGTTAATTTCTACTTAGCAATATGTTAGCGTCCACCTAGAAATATGTTAGTGGTGGATCATGGATGGGATGGAAAAGATGAACAACGATCGTTTGCTTAAATGAATTAATAAACAACTAGGAAGGTATGATTGTTTGAGATGAATATATTATATTAAAATGGGAATTAAAGGTTTTTAATTGATACATCTGCTTGATTTTGTCTTTTGTTAATAATATTAGCTCATATGATTTTGAAGATGAGAAATATGAAAATGATAACCTTATTCATTCAAACATGTCAGACTGTGGACCGGTTTGTTCAAGGAATATTTACAATTTGAAGTAACATGTTGTAAAAGTTATTAACATTTTGTTTGTGAGGTGGATTGCAGAGGTTGTATACGATGTTGAAGAGGCGATGTTCGTTTCCTTTGACATCATTTTAGAAAACAAGGTGAATGCATCTTTGTTAATGTAGTTATGTTGCATTTGACATTGACTTTGCTGTTAATTGTATTAACAGATGACTAAACCAAATACTAGAGCTACATTAAGTTTATGGAACTAATGGTGCCAATCAGGAAGTGCGCATGTACTTGCCTAATGAAGTCAACAAAAGACTAAAGAGCACCAAAAATGGGTGGTGTTCGTGTTTGTTTATGCTCATTCGTTCGTTTTATAGCTAAACAAACAAAGCACGAACGTAAACGAACGTAAGCAAGCGGACATTCACGTACATAAATGAATGAACAAAACGTATGTACATGTTCGTTCGTTTAATTAAATAAAAAAGTGTGTTAAGGTTCGTGTATTAAGTAATGAACATAAACGAACTTCCCTACGATTGGTTTGACTGTTAAATAGTCAAAGTTGCAGGTTTAAATGAACTGCTTCAAAATTACGGTATCACCCTTTTTGTTAAATAGATTTGAGTAAACCATAGGGTTAATATAGGCTGTAACCCTATACACGGCACCGATCAAACCCGAACCGAACCAGCTTTAACCTGCTCAAAACCAAACCCAACTGGTAACCCGGTCAAAACTATTTCTCTTTCAAAAACCAGTTTCGACACTAACCGATTTGACTTTCTTTGACAGAACTTATCCGGTTTCAGCCTGGACCAGGTTGGGCTCATATTAACAGTAACCAGTCAAATCTGTGCAAAACAAAGTTTTAATAATTATTAAGCATTTTAATTACACTAAATAATAGTATGATTATATAGAACCTAATTTTTCTTTATTTTTACTGCACTTCTTGACTAAACACGACATAAGTTAAAAAAAACTATGCTAACTTATCATATAATAATTTACAACTTATGATATTTTTATGACGCTTAAAAGCTTGTTAATTTTCACTATAGTTTTTTTTATTATTATTACATATGTCAACTTGTTATGTTTTAATGTAATTAATTAGTTTCAAACTGTCACACAGCTAACCAGTGGCTTTTATTGCAACATTTGTTACAACGTTTGCTTTAGTAATTGCTATAACTAAAGAGTAAAAATCTTCCTGTAGAATGTGCTGGTTTGTTTTTAGTTGATAGTTATCTTTATTATGGCACTACCAGGTGTATGAAGGAACATATCAAGGATGGAGTCCAGAGACTACAAAGTTTATGCCATGAGTAAAACATCCGTTAGATAGGTTAGTATGCATGTTTCTCCATCAACATTTTGATTTTGAAAATAACTGATTATGCATATTTCTTGGCTGTAGTCTAGATAAATTTTTTTTTTCATTTTATGAGCAGTTAGTTTTCTATATCTTAGACTTGGCTACATCACAACTGGTGAAAATAATAGATCATATTTATTTAATGTTATTTAGTAGTGCAGTTCATTAAAGTATTGGTGTGAACCATGAGTATGATATTATGGATGTGCTAATTTTTTAAATAGCTAAATCTTAAACCGGGAGTCAATTTTTATGAGTATACAATGATCAAAGCTGCATATTATTGTGAATTTTACAATTGCTTTAATGTTTATTTTTTGAATCTTTACTTCATAACATATCAAATTTATGTGTTGTTTAACGTGAATGATGTTTTATTTAGCATTTGATTTTAAATTGATATTTGTAGAATTGCAGGTCATGAAAGAACATCATAATATTGATCATGTGTTTAATTATAGAGGGACTGCATATGTACTTGTTTGTTTGATGCTTGGAGTAAGTGACTCGTTGTATCAAGATGGGTTATTAGATGATGAATTGTAGCCTCTTGCGGGAGAGTAAAAGAAAAGATTAAACTTGGGAAGTGAAGACACTTGAAAGAAACTTTGTATTGGGAAATAAACTCAAAACTTGAGAGAAATTATAGCTTGCAAGAGCACTTGGACTGCACCCCTAGGTCGAACGTCTAGATGAGATGATTGAGATTTGTGTGTTCTTTAATATTGTTATTTTTTAATTGACTGTCTATAAGTGATTTTTTTTATTCCTGTGTAGGTTATTATAACTGAATATGCTACATCTGTGATACGTGCAAGGAAACAAACAAGCATACTATACCATATATTACGAGAGAATTGATAAAATTAGCAAAAAATGAGTATCACGTAGTAAATTGTTGCGCCCGCCGCATCGCGCGGGTTTCGTACTAGTGTATGTTAGGTTCGGAGTCACACACAAACACGAATACAATAGTAAAACCGAAAAAATAAACGAAAGAGACACAAGGATTTAAGTGGTTCGGTCACGGTGTATGACCTACGTTCACTGTCGATAACTAGGGTTTTCTTATTATTGAGTGATACAAACTTACAAGTACAGGAGAGAATATATAGACTAGACAATTAGGGTTTAACCCTTTAACTAAACTGGGCCTGATTAGAGCTTTTGGGCTTGGCCAAAACTCAAACAGCTTAAACTCCTAATTCTGTCTATTCGTCTAAACCGGACCCGACCCATGATGGATCGGAGACCACAACATAACAATCTCCCACTTGGGCTTCGAGACATCTTCTCTAAACCACCACTTGGATGCGTCAAACATTTCAACCTGCTCCCATTTGGAGACGTAAAATGTCTTCACCTGCATTGCCTTGTACATGTAAAATAAAACCCATCTGGTTTTGCACCTCCTAGTTACCCTTCGCCTTCTCAACATTATTCCTGAAGGCCTGCTGAAGCTCTGCACAGCTTCAGCTTATCCAGCATCACCGGCTTGGTGAACATATCTGCTGGATTCTTAGCACCTGAGATATTTTTCAAACTGAAAACACCATCACTGATCAAATCTCTGACAAAGTGATATCTCCTCCCGATGTGCTTAGTCTTCGAATGATAGACTGGATTCTTCGCAAGTTTCACTGCACTCTCATTGTCACAATATAAGAAGAACTCTGCCTGTTTCTTTCCCAACTCTTCAAGAAAAGTTCTCAACCATACTAATTCTTTACTTGCTTCGGCTGCTGCCATATATTCTGCCTCAGTGGTTGATAAAGCAACACTTTTCTGAAGTCTGGACATCCAACATACTGCTGTTCCCCCAACTGTGAAAACATAACCAGTAGTGCTTTTAAAAGTCTTCTTACATCCACCCAGATCAGCATCTGAATAACCCCTGAGAATTGTATCCTTCCCCTTAAAACATAACCCCAAACTGGAAGTACCCTTTAAGTATCTGAGTAACCATTTCACCGCTTCCCAATGTTCCTTTCCCGGATCCGACATAAAACGACTAACTACCCCGACAGAATGAGCAATGTCTGGCCGTGTACAAACCATGGCGTACATGAGACTGCCAACAGCAGATGCATACGGAACTTTAGCCATCTCTGTTCTTCTTCCTCTGTTCTGGGAGACTGGTCTTTGGTAAGTTTGAAATGACTTCCCAAAGGTGTGTTTCTCGGTTTAGTCTTCTCATCATTCATCCTGAATCTTTCTAACACTTTCCCTATGTATTTCTCTTGGGATAGTGTTATGGAGCCATCTTTCTTTCTGGATATACTCATCCCCAAAATCTGTTTGGCTGGACCAAGATCTTTCATCTCAAATTCATCAGACAAATGTTTCTTCAACTTGCGAATCTCCTTCATATCAGATCCTGCAATTAACATATCATCTACATAAAGAAGTAGAATGATATATGAGCCTTTAAACTTCTTTAAGTAGCAGCAATGGTCGGCCTCGCATTTCTTGTACCCAGTTCTCACCATAAAATCATCAAACTTTATGTACCATTGCCTAGGTGCCTGCTTCAGACCATACAAGCTTTTCTTCAATTTGCAGACCCATTTTTCTTTCCCGGCAACCTGAAATCCCTCAGGTTGTGCATATAGATCTCCTCGTCAAGATCACCATGTAAAAATGCTGTCTTAACATCTAATTGCTCTAGATGTAAATTTTCTGCAGCAACAATACTTAAGATCAATCTGATGGTGGTCATCTTCACAACTGGAGAGAATATTTCATTATAATCAATTCCCTTCTTTTGCTGGAAACCCTTGACCACTAAACGAGCTTTGTATCGTTTAGACCCATCATGTTCTTCCTTGACTCTATAGACCCATTTATTCTGTAGAACTCTTTTATCTGGTGGAAACTTGGTTAAAACCCATGTCTGGTTTTTACTCAAAGAGTTCATCTCCTCCTTCAAAGCATGCTCCCACTGGAGCGAATCTTTCAACTTAAGTGCTTCATAATAACTCTCTGGCTCACCATTTTCAGTTAAAAGGAGATAATTAACTGAAGGTTTGTAACGTACCGGCTGTTTAGAAACTCTGGTGGACCTCCTAACCCAGTGCTTAGGCGGGTCAGGTTCTTGTGGAGACTGTTCATCCTCAGACTCTGAACTCCCACTGTCAGAGACTCCCTCTGACTCTTCATTTCCACCAATATCATCATCTTCAAATTCAGGAACTGTGGTTTCTTCAGTTTCTGTCTCGGGTTCGGTAGCTGACTCAACTGTCTTTTTCTGAGCATCAATTTCATATTAAACCTGCTCTTTCTGAACCCTTGATTTTGAAGTGTTTCTATCTTTGTATAACTCAGCCTCATTAAAAGTTGCATGCTTGCTTCTGACTACTTTTCTGCTTTCTAAATCCCAAAGCCTGTAGCCCATTTCGTTTGACCCATATCCAATGAAAACATATTTTTTAGCTTTAGCATCAAACTTGTCATTTTTCACTAGATCATAAGCGCTACACCCAAAGACTTTCAAATGCTTATAATCTGCAGCTTTACCTTTCCACTCTTCTTCTGGTGTCTTGAAACCCAACGGTACTGACAATCCCCGGTTAATTAAATAAACTGCAGTGTTAACTGCATCTGCCCAGAACGTCTTTGGAAGCCCGGCATTAAGTCTCATACTTCTTGCCCTTTCATTTAACGTCCTGTTCATTCGTTCTGCCACTCCATTTTGTTGAGGAGTGCCAGGGACTGTAAAGATCATCCGAATACCGTACTCTTCACAATAATCACGGAATTCTTTGCTAACGTATTCACCACCGTTATCCGACTTCAAGCATTTCACCTTCAAATCAGTTTCCAATTCAACAGCAGTTTTCCATTTCTTAAAAGTATCAAAAACATCAGATTTATTTTTAAGAAAGTAAACCCATACCTTGCGTGTCGAATCATCAATGAAGGTGACATAATAGTGCGATCCTCCCAAAGAAGAGACTGAAGTTGGTCCATAGACATAAGAGTGAATAAGCTCCAATTTCTGAGCTTTCGGTTGTTTTCCGGTCTTCACAAAAGATACTTTCTTCTTTTTACCGAAAACACATGGTTCACAAAATTCAGATTCAACCTTCTTCAGTTCTGGAATTTTTCCTCTAGCAACGAGCATTTTCATCCCTTTTTCACTCATGTGGCCGAGTCGTTGGTGCCATAAACTAGACTGACTCGGTCCACTGGTCACTGCATTTACCCCATCAGCTGGAATTTCAACCATGTATAAAGTGCCCTTCTTTTTACCTCTGGCGATCACAAGATTCCCTTTCACAATTTTCCATTGACCCCCACCAAACATAACATCATATCCTTGGTCATCTAACTGCCCAACAGAAATTAGCTTTCTTCTAAGGCTAGGAACGACCCGAACATCCTTTAGAGTCCATGAGGTGCCCAATGAAGTTTTTAGTTCAATATCCCCCATCCCCGTGATATCAACAGCATGATTATTAGCCAAACGAACTTTACCAAAATTACCTGTTCGGAGATTCTTCATCTTCTTCGTGCTATAAGTGGCATGAAAAGATGCACCAGAATCCATAATCCATGAATCTGTTGATTCTTCAACACAGCAGATAAGAGTCTCTTCTGAACCTTCTGAATCATCTGAACCGGTGGCCAGATTAACTTCCTTCTTAGATTCTTTCTTTTCTTTTGAAATTGAGGGGTTAGGGCATTGGTTTCTGAAATGCCCCATTTCTTTGCAATTCCAACACTCAATGTCTTTTCTGGGCTTTGACTGACTTCTTCTTCTAGACTTTGACCTACCCCTGCCATTACCTTTCTCTCTTCTCCTACCTCTCCCTTCGGTGCTCAATATAGAACTAGATGTCTCACCAGAATTCCTTCTTCTTATGTCCTCCCCTAAAATCAAATCCCGGACTCCTTCAAAAGTAAGCTTAGTATTCCCAGAAGAACTACTAACTGCAGTAACAGTCCCTGACCAACTTTCGGGTAACGAGGATAACAAGAGTAACGCTTGAACTTCATCATCAAACTTGATATCAACAGAAGACAAACGAGAAATAATAGTGTTGAAGTCATTAACATGAGAGGTAACAGATGCCCCTTCCTTCATTCTGGTGTTAACTAGCTGTCTAATCAGAAATACCTTGTTTGATGCAGAAGGCTTTTCATACATATTTGACAAGGCTTTCATAAGACCATACGTGGTAGTTTCATTTACAATATTGAATGCCACATTCTTAGCTAGTGAGAGTCTAATAACAGCTATGGCTTTTCTGTCAAGTACCTTCCACTCATCATCTTTCATACTTTCCGGTTTCCTCTCTTCTAGTGCTTCCATTAAGTCTTTCTGACATAGCAAATCCTCAATTTGCATTTTCCACCATCCAAAATCCTGACCATCAAACTTCTCAATCTTGATATTTCTGTCCTCAGCCATTATCCAAACTGAGTTTTGATTACAGCAAACAACCAAACTACCCAAGGAATAAAAGGACTGGAAACTGATCAGAAAAAACGAACCAGCAGCCGCGGAACCCTAATCAGCGGCGGCGGAACTGTAGCGGCGGCGGTACTGTAGCGGCGGCGGTGGAACTGTAGCAGCGGAGCAGCGGCGGCGGAACTGTGTGTATAATCGAGAACCAGGCTCTGATGCCAATTGTTAGGATCGGAGTCACACACAAACACGAATACAATAGTAAAACCGAAAAAATAAACGAAAGAGACACAAGGATTTAAGTGGTTCGGTCACGGTGTATGACCTACGTCCACTGTCGATAACTAGGGTTTTCTTATTATTGAGTGATACAAACTTACAAGTACAGGAGAGAATATATAGACTAGACAATTAGGGTTTAACCCTTTAACTAAACTGGGCCTGATTAGAGCTTTTGGGCTTGGCCAAAACTCAAACAGCTTAAACTCCTAATTCTGTCTATTCGTCTAAACCGGACCCGACCTATGATGGATCGGAGACCACAACATAACAGTGTATATATATATATATACACACTTAAATTATATAAGATGAGTCTTTTATATATATATAAAATTTTAACAAAAGACTAAATTGAATAAAGCATATATCTTAGTTGAAATATCTATAATACATAATTAAACATGCACATTAATTAGCAATAAAGTAAAATGCAGGCCAAGCTAAAACTTAAAAACTACTCACGAGCTGGGTCAAACTTGAGGCTAGTTGAACATAGACTCGGCTAAACTCTTTACATTCCTAGTAACCATAATTCACAATATGTTTTATTTAAGTCACTTGTAAACGAAATTAACAAGATTGATAAAAAAATAATAATGAAAGTTGGGTGAATTTAAAAAATCAAAGTTTTTTAAGTGACTTGCTAAAACACTTACAAAATAAACAATTGTAAAAGGTTTTAAAAATGGTGTTTTGAAATAGGGAAGTATATGAAGATTAGCATTTAAAACTAATGAAAAGCTTTTTCATTGTACACGGTAGTCAGTAACACAATCTTTGAGCAAAAGAGAGTAAAATAAAAAGCAAAAATCCAATTCTTATAAATTGATTCTGTACTAGTTTAATTTTATCTTCACTTGTATCACAAACCAGCAATGAATATTGATAAAAAAATATGAGCCATCTTGATTTTTAGTAAGAATGCGATTGAGACGAGGTGGCCGCAAGCCACTCGAGATCGAATCGATAAAAACCTCACAACGAGCTGAGTCTTTTGAGCTCAAGCTAAAGTTTTTTGAACTCGAGCCAAGCACAAGCCTCAATTAAAGCTCGTTTAGGTGTCGAGTCCGGGCTCAATCTTTGTGAGGGAAGCTTGTTTAGACTCGTCAAGCCTTAAACAGTCTTGTGCATTTTACGTTCAACCTCTTTTAAACTTCTATGTATTGATTTCACATTGCTCAGCTGAACACAAGCAAAGTTTTGGCAAATTTAAGGTATTACACGAGCTCAAAAGGTTTTCCTCAAAATATATAAAAATAGCTAAAACAAGTATAAAAGTTAATTATTAATGAATAAATAACAATCGAGCTGATCCAAAGCCGGGATCGAGTTTGAAAAAGCGACTCACGAGCCAAACTCAACTTTACAAAAAATCTCAAAACGAGCCGAACAGAGCCTAAGCCTGAGTTCGAGTTCTAGTAAATCAAAACGAACCAAGCTCTACTTATCAAACTCACCCTGGTTCGTTTAAAGCCTAATTTTAAGCTACCGGCACTTCGTTTGACCTTGATAACGTAGAAACGAACACTATCTTCCCCTTTCTCTCCAAAATCTAATAATAATAATAATCAGGCCCGGCTCCGAGAAAGCAAAAAAAGTTTTGGCCGAAGGCGAAAATTTTTTTGGGCCTTACTTTAAAAGGCGTATTTTGTTAATTTAAACAATTAAATTTTTATATGGGTTTACTTGGTTATAAATTATAATTTGGGTTATGTAAAAATTTTTTGTATAAAAATGGGATTAAAAATGTCTTAAATGAGACTAGAACCCATAACTTTTTGGTTGGAAGTAATACCCTTTTGTCACTAGACCAAGCTAGTGGTCATGTAATTGAGTTTAAAATAAATATACATATTGTTTTTAATAAAAATAAATATATTTAAAAAAAAAATTTCGGGCCTAACGGGGTGTCGGGCCGGTGGCCGTCGACCACCCCGCCACCCCTATGGGCCGGTCCTGATAATAAAAATAAAAGCAAGCACGGAATCTTCCAAAAAAAGCTGAACAACATTAATTAAACAAAAACGATGAACATTGCGCGTAAAACCCTAGCGAAATCAGAGTAACACAAGATGAACCGAAATACAATCAAACAGACAAACAGAGTATGGATGAAATAGCAGAACGAAGTAGCGTGTGTCTTACCGACGGCAATGTCGAGTGTTGAGTAGCGTGAATGGCAACCGAACCGTCAGCAGTGGATTCTGTTAACCTACAGGTAATGTGACGACGACATATAGTAATATATAGGCAATGCGCGTAACAGTTGGCGATTAGACTGCCAAATGACTCTTACCATAAACCAGGATAAGTGCCCGCGCGTTGCGGCGGGATCGTATTAAGGTGTTGGCGATGACGTGTGTGTTTGTATATCCGTAGGACCAATTGGATTAGTTAAACCAGAGTCAAGAACCGGATAAGTATATATATATTTTTATATAATTTAGTATATAAATTAATATTGATGAACCGTTAAATTGAATAATAACATAAACTTTGTTTAGAGTAAAACTAACTTAAGTATTATCCTTGACTTCCTTGATCATGACCTAACTTGATAACATTATGTATCATTGTTGGATGCATGGACGTCTTACCCAAATATTTTTAGTTACATGAATTAATAATCAATTAACTATAACTTAACAAAATGACTAAGCATATTTAATATTTTGGTTCAATATTTTTCAACCAAATGATAAACCAAAGAAAATTGTTTTCAAAAGCTTAAAAAGCAACAGAAAACCTGGACTTTTGTCATTCTCTCTTCTTTATTTTGAGCAAACGTGACATAAAACGGTTTATTTCCATGATGAATTTCAATGTTACTTGGTTTGATAACAACCATTTTCCTATCCATACCCGTAAATTATATATTAAGTCTAATGTATAGTCAAATTATATTAATTACTTTGCACGGTTAAAATGTATATTAACATTACACATTTTAGTTTAAAATGCCACTTAGAGTTTGAGAAGCTATTTAAGAAGTTAAATGCAACAAAGAAAGACCCTATGCTATTTTCATTGTTGTCCGATATTACCTATTAAATTATCTCAACTCATATAAATATAAAATTTAACAAAAACTTAAAAATAATTGAGCAACAAAGCGGCAAACATTGCATGAGGCAGTTGTACCAAACAAAAAAACAATTTGTTACATAATCCTGCCTGCCTTATGTGACATATTGTTGTAGAGATAATTTTCAACCGGCGTGCGAAAGGCGTCGTACACCTAATGGGTTTATACTAATTCAAGTCACATTGGGTCTGCCAATTATGTTATAAATATCAACACCCTAAACTTCAATCTATTATATCTTATTTAACTATTATCTCAGCTGAGCAGATTGAAAGATTAATGTGTGCAAAATTAAGGAAATATCAAATCCATAGGAGGACCATCTCACTGGTTTCGTTGAAGCAAACACACAATAGACCATCCAAGTGTGCTAGTATTTCTGCACCCGTGAGGCCGTTCTGGAACGGGAATGAAATTATTGTCTCTGGACCATAAGTGTTGTGTTTCAGGTTCATCGAATAAGTTGAGTAGTTGAAATCATGTATTAAAATAGTTCTTTGCTTTGCTGCAATACGCGAACGGGAGTAGTGAGCGGCCTCAAACTCCGGTGTTGATATCATGTCACGCCATTGCCTGCACACAGACCTACATTTAACAACTTTGATGGCATCCAAGCGTATTAGTATGTGATGTCGAGAGGTAAGCATGCCATATTCATGGGCTGTAATGGTGAAAGAAAGGAACATAGATGTTGGAGGAAAGTAAGGGTAATGATAACTTATATAGTGTAGGAAATGTTGAAGTTCAATGCATGCATAAATAGGTGTTAATTGCTGACTTCATGGAGTGTGAGTTTCATAGATGTTGGAGGAAAGTAAGGGTAATAATAACTTATATAGTGTAGGAAATGTTGATGTTCAATGCATGCATAAATAGGTGTTAATTGGTGACTTCATGGAGTGTGAGTTTCATTTCATCAATATAAAATGATGAGTTATTGTATTTAATATGGTTTTAAGGGATGAACTTAAACACATAGGAAGCTGAGAGTTAAAAACGGTAAGCCCTCCATTAAGAGCAAATGGAAAATAAGTGTGAATTATGTATTATCTTACTATCCATTTATTTTAAATACTAAAAATATGTCACCTTTTGTAGCATATCCTTTGTTTGACCCATATGATCAGAAACTCATGGTTGTTCGTTGTTACTTTTTACTTTTTTTGACAAAATATTTGAAGCCAATTTTTTAGTAATAAAACCCCTAAACTCTAGACATGTAAACAAATAAAAGCCAACTTAAAAAAAAAAACTAAATCGGACTATTAAAGAGCCTAAAGTTACAAGAAATAAAAAGAAACAAACCAAACTGCAACAACAAACACAAACTACATCAACAACTGTCTGCAACGGAAAGTTAATAAAGCTGAACCGACTCCATTTCTCCCAGTCCAAGCCGGTAATGTGCTGGTTTGATTTTAATAGCTTGAAAATTTGAAACTTGAAACTGACTTATAGATTGTTTGTTATTCTACCCATATTATTAAACTTATATTTTAAAGTGCATATAATGTATAAAAATATTATGAGGTAATATGCTTAACAACATCTAATGTTGTTAGTTTTTACCCTTTTTATTGGATAAAATCTTTGAAGCCAATTTTCCAGTAATAAAACCCCTAAATTCTAGATATGTAAACAAATAAAAGCCAACTTTAAAGGGGAAAAAAAACCAAAATCAAACTATTAAAGAGTCTAAAGTTACAAGGAATAAAAAGAAACAAACACAAACTACATCAACAAACACAAACTACATCAAGAACTGTCTGCGACGGAAACTTACTAAAATTGAACCGACTCCATTTCTCCCACTCCAAGCCGGTAATGAGTAATGTGCTGGTTTGATTTTAATAGCTTGACGGAAATGAATCTAATTGTTGTAGAATCAATTAAGCAGTGGAAACAATAATCAAATAGCACTATACAGCTTTAATGTCATTAATCACTTTAGACTCCCTATCTTCTAAAATTTCTAATAGTATTACATGCAATTAAATATGTTTAATCATTAAACTATATTTGTTTAAACATCTGGGCATCTTATTATTACAACTTCAAATGATAAATAGTAGGTTATGTTCAAGGATGTGATATTTACATGCATGATGTTAGGGATGATATTTGTTAGTTTATTATTTCAGTTTAATAATTTAGAACAATAGTTTCATATATTTGGATTGCTGCATGGCGTTCTTGATGTTAATCGTTACGAATTTTGGTCTCAATTAATCAGACCGTATAATTTAGTTGTGTACAGGATGGGAAGTCTTCAAACTTTGCAGTTGGTTGGTTTAGGAATTCATCTTTCTTGCTTTTGCTATTTGATTTGTATATCACTGGTTTGCTTTTAGTTTTGTTCATTTTGGGATAAACAACTTTCAGTGACGTATAATGCGTAATAACAACCTAAATTGTGTATGAAAATAACTGTAGTCATTTAATTTCTTATTCTGGTATGGTTCCTTTTGATTTCCAATTTTCACGCAGCTTCTTTCTAAACTCACATCTAAATGCTGCCTTAATTATTTACACTTTTGTCGTAGGTCATGCATGGACATCAAGAGTGAGAAGTTTGGTTATGAGGAGTGGGACTATGTAGGGGGTGTTGGTGAATATGAAGCTGTCATTGAATGCATGTATCAATATAGATATTAAGTTGTGAGTAAATGGAGTGTGGGTTTCTGTTGGTACATGTTTGTCAGTAGTTCATAGTCTAACGATTGTAATCGAGTCTGTAATGTAATTATGTTTTTGATTATGTTTATATTTATGTAACGAGCGAAGTTGTCAACAAGTTCGCTCAGGCGAACTTGTTGAACAAGCGAAGTTGTTAACAAGTTCGCTCTGGCGAACTTGTTGAACAAGCGAAGTTATGGACAACTTCGCCTGAGGCGAAGTTGTCGTGTTTATATAAACTGTTCACCGTAACAGTTGAGAGAGTTCGTGAGTTCGAGAGATTGGTTAGGGTTACGTGTTTACAAGTCAGAGTCTGTAATAGTGACCGCGTGTCACGTGTTCGTGTTATCAATATAACGTGTTTCGGTTATTGCTCGTGTGTTTGATTTATACGTATTCTACGCTCGTATCTAACTACGCAGGGATTCCGCACCTGCGCAGATAGCGACATCCCGTGTACGATCCGTCCAGGAACCTACAATTGGTATCAGAGCCATCGGCTCGATTGTGAGGTTCGGGATTTCACGCGGGTGTAGAAAACGTCTCGTTTGACCTATTCACGGGACGAGTTTTTGTTCGTATTGAGTTCTAATCACTATATACAGTCATTTTCAAGCCTTTACAACGACCGGAAACTGCAGATTCGTCGTCATCAGATCTGAATATTTTCAGTGTTCATCGGGCGAAGTTACTGTTCTTCAGGCGAAGTTGCCGTCACTGAAAGTAGGGTTTCGGCGAAGATATAAGGTTAAGCGAAGTTATTCACAACTTCGCCTGCCTCATAAGTTCGCCTCAGCGAAGTTTTCCTCAACTTCGCTTACCTGCTAAGTTCGCTTGTCTTAAGCGAAGTTATTCTCAACTTCGCCGAGTCACGAATTTAAGAATTTTTCCAGCGAAGTTAACACTTAAGCGAAGTTATTCTTAACTTCGCCTTTAGTACTGTTTGGACAAATTTTTGAATTTTTCGGGTTTTTGAGAAGATGTCGCAAATTAACATCTCTGAATTGGTGAAAATGGAAGTCGAAGCGGGGTCAGCCACTAAGGCCCCAAGGCTGTTAAAAGGAACCGACTTTGTTGCATGGAAGGATCGGTTTATTCAGTATATTAAATACCAGGATGCAAAGATGTGGGTGTGCATCCAGGATGGATATATCCCACCGACCATGGTGTACGAAGGTCGTGATGTGGTTAAGAAGTACAGCAAGATGGATGAAGAGGAGAAGAAGATGTACGAAGCCGAAAGCAAGGCTCACGCAGCAATCACTATGGCTCATCCTCAGGAGATCCTTCATACTTTCAGGAAGTATACATCGGCTCGAGAGCTTTGGGATGCTCTTGAAAATAGATTCGAAGGGAACGTAGGTATTCGTGCCTCGAAGATTAAACTGTTGAAGACTCAGTTCTCTGTCTTCAAATATTTGAAGAACGAATCTCTGGATGATATTATCACTCGATATTATCATCTCATGACAGAGCTAAACAACTATTCGATTGCTTACAGAGAAGAGGAGATAGTTGAAAAGCTTCTCGATGCTCTCCCACCGAAGTGGGAAATGTACACAGTTCTGATGAGGGAAGACAGAGACTTTCCTAATTGTGATTTGGAGACTGCAGTTAACAAGCTCAGAACCTTTGAGCTTAATATGGTACGTAAAGAGACACCAACAGATCAGATTCAAGACCCTGGTATGTATGGTGCCAAACTTAACTCAGGCTCAAGTTCGAAGCCTGAATCTGCTGCTTACTACTCCAAAGGAGAGTCAGGTTCTAACTCTTCTCAGGAAGGAAACGTTTCAGTAAACATGAACGGTGATGTTTGCTTCGTTGCTGGAGGTTCAAGTGCTACGAAACCTCAAACATCCAACAGTAGTTTCTCACCCAGTGCCTCAAGCAATAACTATTCCAAGATGCCAATGAGTGTCAAATCTGCTGAAGAGCAGTTTGCAGTCTATGCATCTTTTATTGCTTCATATGAGAACTACATACAAGGGAAGATTGTGGACCCTGCTGTTTTGGATGAGGATTATGACCAGATCGATGCTGATGATCTGGAGGAGATGGATTTGCAATGGCAAATGGCCATGATAGTGAGGCGAGTCAAGCGTTT
The DNA here is from genome assembly GCF_021521415.1 of Bidens hawaiensis. NCBI lineage: Eukaryota > Viridiplantae > Streptophyta > Magnoliopsida > Asterales > Asteraceae > Bidens > Bidens hawaiensis. The sequence goes on along the minus strand of NW_027502417.1, from coordinate 16,063 downwards.
CATGAATAAGACAGGGAGAAAGTTTGTTGGTGGTAGGCCCGGATTCGACAAGTCTAAAGTGAGGTGCTATAACTGTCAACAGTATGGGCACTTTGCTAAAGAATGCAGAAACGAGAGAGTTGAACGGGGTCAAGGCCGGTCTGCACAGCCTACTGGGATTAGTAAAGAAGTCAATGCTATGTTGTCTAGAGAAGCCGGTGAATACAACTGGAACCTGCATGCGAATGAAACTGGTGAGCAGGCGAATATGGCTAAGGTAGAAAATGAAGATTGTGAGAAGATGACTGGAGAGGAGAAAGCTACTGGTGAAGAGAAAGCTTTCATGGCAGATAACGATGGTCAACCCTCCGAGGTAAGTCCTAAACCTGTTTGTACAAAATGTGAGAATTTGTCTGAGCAACTTGCGACCATAACTGATCAGTATGTTCGTTTAGATGCTGAATTTAAAAATCTTAAAGAAGATCATCATTTTACTAAGGCAAGAGAAAACAGTTATAAAGTTAAAATAAAAGCATGTGAAAACGATGTCAAAAGCTTAAAAACTAAACTTGCTGAAAAAATTGATGTAATTGACCTAAGTTATGAGGTCTTAGAAGAAAAGACTAAACTTATTGCTGAACGTGAAAAGCATATTGCTGACCACCAGGTGAAAGTGGTGGAACTGAACCGAAAACTCGAGCAGTTCCGAAATTCCTCAGCTATTCTTGATCACCTTGTTAGTGATCAAGGTACCTCTCCAAAGAGAGGAGGAATTGGTTATCACGAGGTTCCACCACCGTATAACAATAATTACACTTTTAACCCTAGTGTACAGAAATCTGCTGAGTTTGAAGTTCCTCAGACAGTTCCCATCAAGGTTACATATAAAGAACCAACTGTTAGTAATGGCGAAACGAGTTCGCCTGTTTCTAGTGAAAATATTCCTGTTATGAATCCAGTCTCATCGGATTCGGATAAGTTGTCCGAATCAGGTAAGACGAAAGAGAAGGTAGGGTTACCCACTGATGGAGATAAAAATAAATCTTCTAAAAAGAGTACTCCACTCAACCCGTATGTCCCACCTTATGTGAGACGAACGGCTGGTAACACTGCCTCTACATCCAAACCAACATTTGAAAAGAAAATGGAGAGTAGGTGTTGCTTTAGATGTAATAAATTAGGACATCTTGTTGCAGATTGCCCTCTGACGCCGAGATACAGAGGTGTGAGGCCAAATAAAACTGAGAATAAGCATCAGTTTGATACTGCTAAAAATGAAAACTTTTCAAAATGCCAAAATGTAACTAATTCAAGTTTTCATAAAAACAAACCTCAGTTTTTCAACCAAACCACTAGATATACCACTTTCAATTCACATAGGTTTGGAAGGCATCACACTCAATCTTCAAGAAGATTTCCTAACAGGACTTACAGGAATTATCCTGATGCTAACTTTGGAAAGCCAGGGTACGGGACGTATCGATCCAAGACCAATTGGTCTTGGGTCCCAAGATTCTAATTCTCTGTTTTATTGTGCAGGAACAGTTGAACAGGGCTGCCCACAGTCTTTGGATTGTAGATAGCGGCTGTTCCCGGCACATGACGGGCAACAAACACTTGTTGCAAGACTTAAAACCTGTTCAGGGAGCGAGAGTTAGTTTTGCTGGTGAAAGCGGAGGAAGGATTACTGGTAGAGGTACCGTGTCAAATGGAAGGATGACACTTGAGAATGTGAATTTTGTGGAGGAATTGAAGCACAATCTGCTGAGTGTGTCGCAGATTTGTGATAAAGATTACACTGTCCATTTTACAAAGAATGAAGCGATCGTGTTGAAGCCTGGTTTCCAGATACCAGACGAATGGATAGTAATGAAAGCTCCACGTGAAACAAATACATATGTGATGGATATGAGGTCTACTGAAATGGCAACGGGAGAATCTTGTTTAATGACGAAAGCAAGCGAATCAGAATCTGAATTGTGGCACAGGAGAATGGGGCACATTCATCTTCGGAAGATGAACTTCATTGTCAAGAATGGGCTTGTGATGGGCGTTCCCTTAAAAAGTTTTAACTTTAAAGACAAATGTATAGCATGCAAGAAGGGAAAGCAACACAAGAAATCTCATCTCACCAAGAAGGTCAACTCTATTGCCGGTACTCTAGAACTACTTCACATGGATCTCTTCGGTCCCGTGAATGTAAAAAGTCTAGGAGGTACCTCTTATTGCTTGGTGATCACTGATGACTACTCACGATATTCGTGGGTATATTTTCTGAAATCGAAAGATGAGACGGCTCAAATGGTGAAGAATCTAATTACAAAAGTTGAGAACGTCATGAGTAAATCAGTTAAATACATCAGAAGTGACAATGGAACAGAGTTCAAGAACTTTGAAATGGAAATCTTCTGTCTTCAGAAAGGAATTGAACATCAATACAGCGCTCCGTATACTCCGCAACAGAATAGAGTGGCTGAAAGGAAGAACCGAACTTTAATTGAAGGAGCCAGAACTATGCTGGCAGATTCAAAACTTCCTGTGATATTCTGGGCTGAAGCAGTTGCTACAGCCTGCTACGTTCTGAATAGGGTGTTAACCGTTAAGAGACTTGGAAAAACATGTTACGAGCTTATGCATGGAAGGAAGCCCAACTTGAACGGTCTTGAACCATTCGGGTCTCCTTGTTCGATTTTGAAGACTAATTCGAAATTTGGTGAAGTAGCCGATGAAGGAATCTTAGTCGGTTATGTTGTTGGGACTCCCAACAGACGGGTCTTCAATACGTCGACTTGCAAGGTGGAGGTGGTGTGTAACACCGACATTACTAGTTACCAATCGCCAAAACCAAGCAATGGACCTGCTGAGCTTTTCGACTATGTTAAGCTGTTTAAGTCATTTAACATCCCTTATTTGGAAATTTCTGAAGAAGAAGAAAGAATTGCGTCGAAGATGATACTTGATGAGGAAGAGAATCTATTGCAACGACAGCTTATTGAGAAAAGTCAACCTTCCACATCAAACACTATTGATACCCCTGCTGCCTTACCTGAAGATGAGTTTTTCAATCCATTTCACTCTCAGCCAGAAACAACCATTGATGAGATCTCTTCAAATTTGGAAGATAATTTGCATGTCGGTGCTGTTCCGACCACGAGAATTCACAGAGATCACCCATTGGAGAATATTATAGGTGATGTGTCCTCCAGTGTACAAACCAGAAGTAGCTTGAATGAGCACACCTGTGTTTATACAAGCATTATAGAAACGGGTATAATGAACGAATGTTTGTACTCCTGCTTTATTAGCCAGATTGAACCGAAAAATTATCAGATGGCTCTTAAGGACAGCTCGTGGGTCGAGGCCATGCAAGAAGAGTTGGCTCAATTCGAAAAGATGGAAGTCTGGACTTTGGTTGAAAAACCAAGGAATGTGCATGCTATAGGCACAAAATGGGTGTTTAAGTGCAAGAGGGATGAAAAGGGGATTATCATTAGAAACAAGGCAAGGCTGGTTGTTAAAGGTTTTAATCAGCAAGAGGGTATTGATTACAATGAGGTGTTCGCTCCTGTCGCCCGTTTGGAAGCGATAAGATTGTTTTTGGCGTTTGCTGCATGTAAGAGAATGAAGGTGTTTCAGTTGGACGTGAAGAGTGCGTTCCTCAATGGGAAAGTGGATGAGGTTGTGTATGTTGAGCAACCTCCGGGTTTTCCTGACCCAGACTTTCCTGATCACGTATACAAGTTGAGCAAGGCGTTGTATGGATTACATCAGGCACCTCGTGCCTGGTATTCAACGTTATCGGACTACTTGCTAGAGAATGGTTTTGAAAGGGGTTTGATCGACAGTACTTTGTTTGTGAAGAGAGAAGGAAGCGACTTCCTACTAGTTCAAGTCTACGTGGATGACATCATATTTGCTGCATCAAGAGTCTCCATGTGTCAAGATTTTGAGGATGTCATGAAGAAAAGGTTCGAAATGAGTGCTATGGGTGAACTAACTTTCTTTCTAGGATTGCAGGTTGATCAGAAGAAGGACGGGATGTTCATTCATCAGACAAAGTACGTTCATGATGTGCTCAAGCGATTCAAGATGGAGGACAGTTTTCCATACGACACTCCAATCTGCGTCAATCACAAATTGGGCGCTGAATCAGATGGTGACGCAGATGTGGACCCAACTCTGTATCGGGCGATAATAGGTTCATTAATGTATTTAACTGCTTCTAGGCCTGATATAATGTTTGCTGTTTGTCTTTGTGCACGTTTTCAGGCAAATCCGAAAGAATCTCATTTGAAAGGTGCAAAGAGGATACTACGGTATCTCAAGGGCAAACCGAAGCTAGGGTTGTGGTACCCGAAGGGAGGAGACGTGGAACTAGTTGCTTATACTGATTCTGATTATGGAGGGTGCAATCAGAGTCGGAAGTCGACAACAGGAGGATGTCAGTTTCTCGGTGGAAGACTAGTTTCCTGGCAGTGCAAGAAACAGACGTCAGTTGCAATCTCAACATGTGAAGCTGAATATATGGCAGCATCCAACTGCTGTTCACAGGTTTTGTGGATTCAGCAACAATTGCGCGACTATGGTCTGATCTTACTCACTCCTATTTTAATTGATAACACTGCAGCCATCTCAGTAATTAACAATCCCGTGAAACATAGTAAAACCAAACATATTGACATTCGTCATCATTTCATACGGGATTGTGCTGAGAAGAAACTGATTAATATCGAAAAAGTCGATACGCTCGAGAATTTCGCTGATTTATTTACAAAAGCGTTTGATAAATCCAGATTTCAAAACCTAATTGAGCTAAACGGGATGATCAATCCTGAGTAACCATGCTTTTCTTTTGTATCTTAAAAAAAAAAAAAAAAAAAAAAAAAAACGTCACTAATCGCTTAAAATTATGTCGGTTATCTCAGTTGGAAGGACATATCTTAGGATATGTTTTGGTCCTCATCTTCTACTTGTAGATTTTGAGGATAGCCATTAACCAGATGACTGAAAGTGACCGGGGCGATTTATGATGTGTTTTCTTTCTGTCGCTGAAAATTAGTCGGTCATACATAGTTAGAAGGACACATACTTGTATGTGGTCGGTCCAGTTGATCCATTGGATCTTCAGGATTGCCGTTTACCTGAAGACTTTGACTTGATCGGGGTGACTGAAGTCAAAATTTTTTTATGGGAAATGAAATTACTTTTCAAGTCTATTACTTCGTATGAAGTAAATGTGCTATGTTTAACAGAAAGTTGATCCAACCTTGGAAAATGATATATATACTGATTGTGTGTGCTTAACTAGTGAAGTTATTAGGCTTAAAAGACTATAGGACAGCCATTGTATGTCATGGTAATTTTTATGGTGCGTAAAAGTGTATGTGATATTAACTTAAATTACTCGATTTTACGTGGAAACTCCTTAAGAGTTTTGAATGTCTTCATGCATTTCTTTCCGAATGATAGGCAGAAAAGCGACTACCCAGTCATACACGAGCCCATGTATGTTTTGATTCCCGTGAAGAAAGCATGTCAAGACACTGCAGTGATCCAGATTCGGGACTTGCAGTGGTTTAGTACTCCGAAGTCTATAAGTATGTGTGTTAAAAAAAAAAAAAAAAAAAAAATTTTTAAGTACTTATGAGTTATTGTAACAATCAAGACTTCTCAATTCTGGAGTAAGAAGAGAACGGGAAGCAGACAACGAGTATCTACAAGTTAATCAAACACTATGGGTCGAAGTCAATTCGGGGTGACTTGGGTATAGCCAAATACGCTTTGAGAATAGATAGAAGGCTTCATTATCTCTGAGTTGTAGCCCACTTAAATTTTGAGCTAAATTGAACCTTATTCCGTATCACAGAAACGATGAAAACCATTTAAGTTATTTACATGCTTACAACCTGTTTCTCTATGTCATAATACGGCTAAACACGGATCTATATAACAGTCACGTAGTGAGTGTGATTCCTGTTAGGATCTTTTCTAAAAACATAGTGGTCCCTGACTAGACTGAAATTTGATCCCTTATTTCGTTAAATTTTTATAAGTTTTTTCTATTTTTGTAGTTGTATTATTTTATATCTGGTTACTTAGACTTGATCATTTTTGTTTAACTCTTTATGAAACTTTCAAATGTTAATTGCAAAATGTTCAAACTTAAAGGGTTGATTCTGAAAATATAGGCGAAGTTGTTGAATCAGGCGAACTTGTGCTTAACTTCGCCTAGGCGAAGTTATCCTTAACTTCGCCTGACCAACTCTGACCCTATATAAGTTGATTTTTAAACAGTAACCATCATTATAATATCAGCGATATTGTTTTTCCGGCGAACTTGAGAGCTCCGGCGAACTTGTTTTTTTTTATCTCCGTTTTCGATCTTTGCTTCAAGTTTCTATTATCATTGAGGGTATGTGTTGTCGATATCTCTCACAAACTTGTTCGTTCTTGATCGTTTTTACCCGGTTCGAGACCTCGGGTCGTCGGACCTTCAAAACCGAAATCTTCATAACTTGTGTTAATGTGTGCATGGACATCCTTTTCAACTTCAAATCCTTAATATCATGTGTATTGATGTTCTTGATCGTCGGACTTAGCCGAAAACACCGGATTTCCGGTGTTGGAATCTGGACAGTCGCCGTTAGGGTTTCGGCGAAGTTAGGGTTTAGGCGAAGTTATCCGCAACTTCGCCTGGTGCTTAATTTCGCTTGAGGCGAAGTTATAAACAACTTCGCCTGAAGCTTAATTTCGCCTAACACTTATCTTCGCCTGAGGCGATGTTGTGATAAGGCGAAGTTATCTTCAACTTCGCCTAAACCAATTTGTTTAACAGTTACATTAGACGAACTTACAGATGAAGCGAAGTTGTTCCCAACTTCGCCTCACCTTTAAGTTCGCCTATACAGTTTTAATCACAACTTCGCTCATGGTATAACGCGAACTTGTGAGCTGCTTAACAGTTATCTAACTTGGTTTGTTTAAGTGCAGATATGGCTGCTGTTGGCGGTGCTGGTGGTGATGACGGTAATGATCAAAGACAGTTCTTTCCAGCACATAACCAGTACATCATGCTAGACCCAGACGCAAGTGGCGTGGAGGACTACAGGGAAATAATCACATTTCTCCTGCGCTCAAGGATCTTCCATGCGATCACGAATACCCTGCCTATTTCACTACCTAACATTGAAGACTTTTGGCAGTCGGTAGAGTATGATTGCCGGGTTGATCCCCCGGTGATGCGAGCAACCGTAAATGGTCATGTTGTGCAGTTCTCTTCAGAAGATATACGGTTGGCTTTGCAGTTTGGAGAAGAAACGAGGGATGACCCGACGGAGTTCGTAGCTCCTTTTCGTGATGGGGCATATCTCAGGATGGGTTATTCAGGTCCGTTGGGGGACACGTAGAGGAGAAAAGGATTTTTTCTAGATCAGTGGCGCTTCCTAATGCACGTCTTGATCGTGTGCATGTCTGGGAGGAAGGCAGGAACTGATGGAATGGGCGCGACGATGCAGTCTGCCATGACTGCCCTGACTTACAACAGAAGATATTCTTTTAGTCAGCTGATATTTTACGAGATTGATCGTCAGCGAAGGGCTGTGGCGCGTGAGCGATTTATTATGTATCCTCTATTCTTACAAATGATTCTCAATCATGTGGCTCCGTTGCTACCTCAGAGACGCCCTATTAGATACGTTGAATGTGTGACGAAGCGTATCTTTGCTCAGTGTCGCACTTCTAGCGCACGAAGCAAGCCTGAGCTGCGTCCCAGGCATACTCCACTGTTCGGGTATCTTGTCAACCCGGAGTATGTTCCTGCTGGTGGGGACGAGTTCAGAGACCCAAGACCACAACAGACGGCAGCACCTCATGCTGTATCAGCTGCGCCTGCTGTGCCTACTGCTGAAGACGTCGACCTTGATGCTGCTTTTAGCGGCCAAGAAATGTTTGATATGGATGTCTCGGGTTCTCAGGCCATGGATGTTACTAGAGCAGTTACTTCGGTAGCTGACTCCGATCTTGATGAGACATTTGCTGAAGCTAGACGGTTGATGGTGTCTAGGGAGAGAACGATTGGGAAGAGGATGAGAACGGTTGACGACGATGACGAGGAAGGTGATGAAGAAGAAGCAGTTCAGCTAGTGCTCAGACGCTCAAGAAGAGAACGGACAGGTATGGGTTCGGGAGCTGGAGAAACTTCAAGGCTGGTACGTTTTGCTCCACCTGCCTTGTCTGGTATGTCTCTTATTCCTTCTACAGCACAGGTTACTGCCGTCCAGACGTCGACTCCAACAATTGTGTCTCTACCACCTCAATCGCTTACTCCATCGGTGGTAGTAGCACGATTTGTTGAGTCTACCGTCACTACTGCTGCAGGGTTACCAAGTGTACCACCTGCGGTCACTTCTGCTGCTGATGTCCCGCCAACTCCAACGCCTACTTCAGACTCCGAAAGGATAGCTTCACTAGAGAGGATTGTAGCTGAGCAGTCCAAGACCATTCAAAGCCTAGTGGAAGCAAACCAACTACAGGCCTCCCTCCTGGTCGAGCATGGGAAGATCATAGACGCTATGAAAGCGTTCTTGGCATCTCAGGGGGAGATGAGCTGTAGGGGAGATGAGTTGAGGACAAAACGGAGAGAAGATCATGACGATGATCCCAATGCACCGGAAGGTGCAGGTGGTGAGCTGCCAAGAACTTCTATAGCTCTTGGTACTTCCACAGCTGAGGGGGAGTCTACAAGCGCAGCTGGTGATGATGTGGTAGATATGGATGCTGGTGATGATGTTGATGATGTAATCGACGCGTTGAGAGAGCTAGATGATGATGATGATGATTTTATGCTTGAAGAAGATGTGCTGCCGAGTGATGAGATTGAGAAGATCGGTGAGCAAATTATTGTTGAAAGTGTGATAGAAGAAGGGGAGATAGTAGATGAAGATATTGAACACGAGATTCCAGAGGTTGAGATGCCCGATATGGGTGATGAGACAGTTGTGGAAGATACTGAATGGGAAGAGCAGCCGAATTGGAAGGAAGGTTGTGCTCAATGGTTCGTAAAGACGAAGAAACCGGCGGTCCCTAAAATGTTCAAAAAGAGTTACAATATTAAGGGATACGCTGAAGCAAAGAAAGGTATTATCTGCTGGATATATGATGAGCAGCTGCGGCTCTTCGTGATCAAAAGATATGACGGGATTCAGTACTTCAGGAGAACTTTGAGATCATTAAACACACTGCCTGAATGTGAGGTTAAAGACTTAGCCAGATTGGGGTTGATAAATCGAAGTGACAATAACATGGCTAGAGTCATCGGAAAGATCGTATGGAAAGAGAGCATTAAGGAGAAGAAGTTTGAGCTGCTGAAACCACAAAAGGGGAAACTTGTCGAAGACAAGGATAGAGGTTTGAGAGCTGATGGAAAGCCTTGGATGGTTATGAAGTATAAACCGATCCGGTGCCTTAAAGAAGTACCGATGAAGCTTATGCCCAAGGACGTGCTAAAAGACCTAAAATGGTGGTTAGTGGATTGTGAAACAGCGGAGGCGGTAATGGAAGATGAGGATGAACAAGAAGTGCTTAGGGTTTACGACCCGATGCATCTTGTTAATCTATCGCAAGCTGATCTGAAGATGCTCAACGAAAAGAAGATCTTCTACATTCCTGCTTGGAAGGATCAAGCAAGGAAATATCAAAGGGTGGTGTCGGTATGTGTTAGAGAAGGAGCGCACGCGTAAAGATACAAGATTACAAGACTCAAGCTTTGAAGATCAAGATATGAAGCTACTGCCAAGGGGGAGTCTGTTGGTACATGTTTGTCAGTAGTTCATAGTCTAACGATTGTAATCGAGTCTGTAATGTAATTATGTTTTTGATTATGTTTATATTTATGTAACGAGCGAAGTTGTCAACAAGTTCGCTCAGGCGAACTTGTTGAACAAGCGAAGTTGTTAACAAGTTCGCTCTGGCGAACTTGTTGAACAAGCGAAGTTATGGACAACTTCGCCTGAGGCGAAGTTGTCGTGTTTATATAAACTGTTCACCGTAACAGTTGAGAGAGTTCGTGAGTTCGAGAGATTGGTTAGGGTTACGTGTTTACAAGTCAGAGTCTGTAATAGTGACCGCGTGTCACGTGTTCGTGTTATCAATATAACGTGTTTCGGTTATTGCTCGTGTGTTTGATTTATACGTATTCTACGCTCGTATCTAACTACGCAGGGATTCCACACCTGCGCAGATAGCGACATCCCGTGTACGATCCGTCCAGGAACCTACAGTTTCATTTTTTTTTGAATATGTATGTAGGAATATAAATTGATGAGTTATTGTAATTAATATGTGTTTAATAGTGATTATAATTTCTTAGAATGAGGGTAAATGTGTGCTTACTATAGGGTTGACTGGGTGTGAAATGGATATATTCTTCATTAGTTATGATTTAAGTATAGGTAATTCACATAGTGGGGACTACCGGAATACTGGAGCAGTGGGTGGGACCTTGGTGAAGTGAAAATATTTCAACCGGAAAGCCTTTGAAAATGAAAAACAAATCATGGAAATCAAAAGGATACTGAATATGAGTAAGTAACGAGAAACTAGTATTCACATGGTAATTTTTTTGTTTCATAAGAAAGAGAGATGGTAGACTTTCAAATAAAGCAAATCTACATATCTTTCTTTATATCTTTTGTAATTTACTATGGTATAAAACTGTCAACTTGCAAGTGGTGACAAATTAGGTACTACTTCACATGAGGTACAAAGTGGTTGGTGGTTGTAATTTACTGGTAAGTTGAGACGCCTCGTCGGCGGTAAGTAAGGCGGCGAAGCCAATAATGCTATGTTTATATAGCTATAAAGGAGGAAGAGGTTTGAAGATTAATCAAGTGAGCAATGTAAACCATCAATCCTTGATATTTAATACAATTAAAAATTTTGAAGGTTTTTAATTGTTATTGTTTAATTAGGTACTCACCAATGCATACTGTTAGGAGACCATGGGAGTAATCTAATGATCGCTCTCGTCAATATCCTCCCACCTTATTGTTGACGGCCGATGACGATGACAGGGTTGTGCACTTGCACGCCTTGAATTGTTTGGCGGTATGTATTTCATTTTCGTGTCTATATGGTTGTTGGGATAATACATAGGTAACCAACTTTGGTTAAAAAAAAAACAAGCTACTATATATAAGCTAACAAAGTTAATAGAAACATAGGAGTTAAGAATGTGGATAATCACTTAATAACATATTTAAACCATAGACTTTATTAATCTCAATATTGGTAACATGCTCACTAATGTCTCTTAAAAAAACCATTTATGGATTGTTTTCATACATATTGTATTATCCATCGATTTTACAAATTTCTAACACTACCAAAAGTGTTTTTACAAATTTCCAATACTACCAAAAGTGTGCTTAGTTTAGTCCGAACTTTACACTATCATCTTTTTCCTTAGCCCAAATCGCCTCAACTTTTCCTTATTACATCCTTCGAACCTTGAGAAATAGTGTATATAGGGTATGATAAATGGAGAAAAGGGAGGTTGAGGGTATGATAAGTGGAGAAAAGAGAGGTTGTTATTCATTGGTATGTATGCATGTATGTTTATGTAATAGAAGCACAAGAATGAACTATATATAGGCTAACAAAGTTAATAGAAACATAATAACACATAGGAGTTAAGAATGTGGATAGTCACCATAATAATGATAATAATAATCTATAATAATAACACATGTAAACCACAACCTTTTGTTTTCTAAAGGATTGAAGAGTTGTTATTGTTTAATTAGGTACTCTCCAATGCATAATGTTAGGAGACCATGGGAGTAATCTAATAATCGCTCTCGTCAATATCCTCCCACCTTATTGTTGACGGCCGATGACGATGACAGGGTTGTGCACTTGCACGCCTTGAATTGTTTGGTGGTATGTATTTCATTTTCGTGTCTATATGGTTGTTGGGATAATACATAGGTAACCAACTTTGGTTAAAAAAAAAACAAGCTACTATATATAAGCTAACAAAGTTAATAGAAACATAGGAGTTAAGAATGTGGATAATCACTTAATAACATATTTAAACCATAGACTTTATTAATCTCAATATTGGTAACATGCTCACTAATGTCTCTTAAAAAAACCATTTATGGATTGTTTTCATACATATTGTATTATCCATCGATTTTACAAATTTCTAACACTACCAAAAGTGTTTTTACAAATTTCAAACACTACCAAAAGTGTGCTTAGTTTAGTCCGAACTTTACACTATCATCTTTTTTCCTTAGCCCAAATCGCCTCAACTTTTCCTTATTACATCCTTCGAACCTTGAGAAATAGTGTATATAGGGTATGATAAATGGAGAAAAGGGAGGTTGAGGGTATGATAAGTGGAGAAAAAAGAGGTTGTTATTCATTGGTATGTATGTATGTTTATGTAATAGAAGCACAAGAATGCACTATATATAGGCTAACAAAGTTAATAGAAACATAATAACACATGAGGGTTAAGAATGTGGATAGTCACCATAATAATGATAATAATAATCTATAATAATAACACATGTAAACCATAACCTTTTGTTTTCTAAAGGATTGAAGAGTAATGTCTTAAAAATTGAAGCTTCATGATGTTGTACTAAGAACTTTAGGAATTGATGGATCCATTGACAAATTACTTTTCTTGCCCAATTATAAAATGTCAGTTTTGTCCTTCGCACACAATTATGAAAAGACGTTTGTGCCCATCACTCTTCCTTTATATATAATATAGATAACGAAAAAAATTTTAAAATAGGAAGGATATGAAGGATAAAATGGATTATAGGAGAGAGAAAACATGTATTAGTAAAATAGAAGATCACTCATTTTAAATGGCGGATGTCAACATATATGTACGGTCTGTCAGATCTTGTCTGGTGATGTGGACGACAACTAGGTGTTCCGCTATTTCAAATGGCGGATGTCAACTTTGGAATGGCGGATGTCAACTTTGGTGATCCGCCAGTTTGACTGACAAGTCACAATTTCCAAAGTAGGCTACCCCTATGTGTAAAAGTAAATTTTGATGGACATCCGTCATTTGAAATGGAAGATGTCATCCTGATGTGAATAGTGACTTTGACTGATTTGACAACAACACCGGTCCCTTTTTCCTTATAGTTATTTACTTTTTTCTTTTTATTATTTACTTTATAAACTTTTTTAAATAACCTTATTTAACAAATAAAAAAGTGTATTTAACAAAGAACGTTTTTAAAATACGTTTTGTCTCTTTATTATTTATTAGTTTTTTGAATGCCATTATTTAAAAAAATACAAAATTTAATATTAAAAAGATTTTTTTAATATTTGTTACATTTTTGAATATGTATAGGGCTCACTACTATAGTAAAAAAGGTATATTTGTACATGAATAATGATAGTGATTTCTGACTACGTAGTAAAAGGAGAAAGCTACAGATATTTTATTTACTACTATAGTACTATTTATCTTTTTTATTCATTGCAATTTACAAATTTATAATAGGTGTCCAGCTTATAATAGTTTTGTACCGCATAATTTAGTTATGTTTGGTTACAAAAGTTCATGCAAATTCAAAGAGGTGCATTCAGAATTTACTCTTGCAAAAAAACATTACCATATATGCGTCTCTCTCTCTCTCTATATATATGCTATACTAGAGATTATGAAAAAAGGCTTAAAAAGTGAGCCGGGCTTAATATACATATTCAAAAAAGTAACAAATATTAAAAAACTAGTAATTAATAAAAAGACAAAACGTATTTTAAAAACGTTATTTGTTAAATACACTTTTATTTGTTAAATAAAGTTATTTAAAAAAGGTTATTATATATTAGAAAAAAATAAATAATAAAAAGAAAAAAGTAAATAATATAAAGAAAAAAGGGATTGGTGTTGTTGTAAAATCAGTCAAAATCACTATTTACATCCGCCATTTGAAATGACGGATGTCAGGATGACATCTTCCATTTCAAATGACGGATGTCCAAAAAAATATTTAAACATAATGTTTTTATTAAAAAAAATCTTTTTAATATTAAATTTTGCATTTTTTTTAAATAATGACATTTAGAAAACTAATAAATAATAAAGAGACAAAACGTATTTTAAAAACATTAATTTGTTAAATACACTTTTCTTATTTGTTAAATAAGGTTATTTAAAAAAGGTTATTTAAGTAAACAATAAAAAGAAAAAGGTAAATAATTATAAAGAAAAAGGGGACTGGTGTTGTTGTCAAATCAGTCAAAATCACTATTCACATCCGTCATTTGAAATGACAAATGTCAGGATGACATCTTCCATTTCAAATGGTGGATGTCCATCAAAATTTACTTTTACACATAGGTGTAACCTACTTTGGAAATTGTGGCTACCAGTCAAACTAGCGGATCACCAAAGTTGACATGAAATGGCGGAACACGAATAAAATATTCGTGATCCGCCATTTGAAATGGCGGAACACCTAGTTGTCGTCCACCTCACCAGAAAAGATCTGACATGCTCTACATGTTTGTTGACATCCGACATTTAAAATGACGGATCTCCTATTTTTCTAATACATCTTTTCTCTCTTCTATAATCCATTTATCCTTCGTCTTCTTTCTATTTTAAATTTTTTTTCCATAAATAACCCTACACGATTTCAGAAATTAGGATTTTATTACTATTAGTTGGATATTTTGTTGTTTATATGTAAAGGGATTGTTTAGATTCGAACGTGATTTTGTGAATATCATCTAAAATTAATTATAAATATAAAGGAAAGGCTAAACTTACAAGCGAAGTCATAAGGGAAATAAAACTAAATTTGATTTATTTGTGTGGTTTGAGTCAGGTTATTCGGATTATAATCTTGAATGCTGAACTTTAATTCAAATAAACGTATTTGAGTTTCATTCCAAGTTGTTATCTATTTGAATGAATCAAGTTAAAAAAAATGCAAAAAAGTTAAAATAGAAAAAATACATTGAAGAGCTAGTGAAGCTCAACATTAACTATTGTGCTTAGTAGAAGGTATTACAAAATCACTCTTACATCTCATGAGCATTCTATCAAGATATAAAGTAATTATACAAGGTAAAAAAATATTTTTAAGAGTTCATTACTTGATGGGATCCCTCTTCTCTTATTGATGGAATAACCTCTCATGGGTTGTTTGTTTTTCATAAAAGGTTTTCATGAGCTCTTCTGTCTACACCACGCAGACCATGTGCATAGATTTAGGTTTATAGAGCGTTTGCTTTTTGAAAGATTTTTCATTAAAAAGGGTCTGCGCACCCTTTTTTTGCTACAGACATGGACTAAGAGCATTCACATCCATTTTATATATTTTTCCTACAATTTAGCTAAAAAATACCATGTCATAAATTTATCTATTATTTTTCAAAATTCTTCCACATTCTATTCCCTATTCATATCCATAAATTAATTCTTTATTATTTTTTTCTCTTTTTGTCTTATTATATAGTAAATGGTGATTGGTAGATACGTGATATATTATATGGTGTGGATCAAAAATGAGTCCCTATATTTAGGGATTTACTTTAGTTGCCATATAACTCATCCATATAATCAGGAATGGATTGGAGAGATGATTTTGATGGTTTTCTTAAAATTTACCTAAATAATATGGGTTTGACAACTTTAGAGAATGGGTTGAGAATGCTCTAAGAGCATCTCCAATGCACTACCAATCAGTTTTTTTATTTCAAACCGCTAACTCAACATACCACATCAGATTTTAAACCAACCTACAAAAAAAAAAGTTATTTCTTCTTCAGTGGTTATTACCTAGTTTGTATTTCAAATGTCACCTCACCACCTACTTTTCCCTTAATATAATCGAAATTAATTTATATCTTTTATAATTTTTATTTATATATCATATATATTAAATCATTAAATAAAAAAACAATTACTAAACAAACACTTTAAAATTAAACCTTAAAACATACATTATTGAAAAAAAAAACATACTCGAACCTAAATAATAACTAAACTAGGCTATGACGTTTTCTTATCATCTCACATATCTTCTCGTGTGTT